>NC_092337.1:245297500-245597500 GCF_046630445.1 Rutidosis leptorrhynchoides
TTTTTGTAATTTTATGAGATATTTCATGCTAGTTGCCAAATGATGGTTCCCACATGTGTTAGGTGACTCACATGGGCTGCTAAGAGCTGATCATTGGAGTGTATATACCAATAGTACATACATCTAAAAGCTGTGTATTGTACGAGTACGAATACGGGTGCATACGAGTAGAATTGTTGATGAAACTGAACGAGGATGTAATTGTAAGCATTTTTGTTAAGTAGAAGTATTTTGATAAGTGTATTGAAGTCTTTCAAAAGTGTATAAATACATATTAAAACACTACATGTATATACATTTTAACTGAGTCGTTAAGTCATCGTTAGTCGTTACATGTAAGTGTTGTTTTGAAACCTTTAGGTTAACGATCTTGTTAAATGTTGTTAACCCAATGTTTATAATATCAAATGAGATTTTAAATTATTATATTATCATGATATTATCATGTATGAATATCTCTTAATATGATATATATACATTAAATGTCTTTACAACGATAATCGTTACATATATGTCTCGTTTAAAAATCATTAAGTTAGTAGTCTTGTTTTTACATATGTAGTTCATTGTTAATATACTTAATGATATGTTTAATTATCATAGTATCATGTTAACTATATATATATCCATATATATGTCATCATATAGTTTTTACAAGTTTTAACGTTCGTGAATCACCGGTCAACTTGGGTGGTCAATTGTCTATATGAAACATATTTCAATTAATCAAGTCTTAACAAGTTTGATTGCTTAACATGTTGGAAACATTTAATCATGTAAATATCAATCTCAATTAATATATATAAACATGGAAAAGTTCGGGTCACTACAGTACCTACCCGTTAAATAAATTTCGTCCCGAAATTTTAAGCTGTTGAAGGTGTTGACGAATCTTCTGGAAATAGATGCGGGTATTTCTTCTTCATCTAATCTTCACGCTCCCAGGTGAACTCGGGTCCTCTACGAGCATTCCATCGAACCTTAAAAATTGGTATCTTGTTTTGCTTAAGTCTTTTAACCTCACGATCCATTATTTCGACGGGTTCTTCGATGAATTGAAGTTTTTCGTTGATTTGGATTTCATCTAACGGAATAGTGAGATCTTCTTTAGCAAAACATTTCTTTAAATTCGAGACGTGGAAAGTGTTATGTACAGCCGCGAGTTGTTGAGGTAACTCTAGTCGGTAAGCTACTGGTCCGACACGATCAATAATCTTGAATGGTCCAATATACATTGGATTTAATTTCCCTCGTTTACCAAATCGAACAACGCCTTTCCAAGGTGCAACTTTAAGCATGACCATCTCTCCAATTTCAAATTCTATATCTTTTCTTTTAATGTCAGCGTAGCTCTTTTGTCGACTTTGGGCGGTTTTCAACCGTTGTTGAATTTGGATGATCTTCTCGGTAGTTTCTTGTATAATCTCCGGACCCGTAATCTGTCTATCCCCCACTTCACTCCAACAAATCGGAGACCTGCACTTTCTACCATAAAGTGCTTCAAACGGCGCCATCTCAATGCTTGAATGGTAGCTGTTGTTGTAGGAAAATTCTGCTAACGGTAGATGTCGATCCCAACTGTTTCCGAAATCAATAACACATGCTCGTAGCATGTCTTCAAGCGTTTGTATCGTCCTTTCGCTCTGCCCATCAGTTTGTGGATGATAGGCAGTACTCATGTCTAGACGAGTTCCTAATGCTTGCTGTAATGTCTGCCAGAATCTTGAAATAAATCTGCCATCCCTATCAGAGATAATAGAGATTGGTATTCCATGTCTGGAGACGACTTCCTTCAAATACAGTCGTGCTAACTTCTCTATCTTGTCATCTTCTCTTATTGGTAGGAAGTGTGCTGATTTGGTGAGACGATCAACTATTACCCAAATAGTATCAAAACCACTTGCAGTCCTTGGCAATTTAGTGATGAAATCCATGGTAATGTTTTCCCATTTCCATTCCGGGATTTCGGGTTGTTGAAGTAGACCTGATGGTTTCTGATGCTCAGCTTTGACCTTAGAACACGTCAAACATTCTCCTACGTATTTAGCAACATCAGCTTTCATACCCGGCCACCAAAAATGTTTCTTGAGATCCTTGTACATCTTCCCCATTCCAGGATGTATTGAGTATCTGGTTTTATGAGCTTCTCTAAGTACCATTTCTCTCATATCTCCAAATTTTGGTACCCAAATCCTTTCAGCCCTATACCGGGTTCCGTCTTCCCGAATATTAAGATGCTTCTCCGATCCTTTGGGTATTTCATCCTTTAAATTTCCCTCTTTTAAAACTCCTTGTTGCGCCTCTTTTATTTGAGTAGTAATGTTATTATGAATCATTATATTCATAGATTTTACTCGAATGGGTTCTCTGTCCTTCCTGCTCAAGGCATCGGCTACCACATTTGCCTTCCCCGGGTGGTAACGAATCTCAAAGTCGTAATCATTCAATAATTCAATCCACCTACGCTGCCTCATATTCAGTTGTTTCTGATTAAATATGTGTTGAAGACTTTTGTGGTCGGTATATATAATACTTTTGACCCCATATAAGTAGTGCCTCCAAGTCTTTAATGCAAAAACAACCGCGCCTAATTCCAAATCATGCGTCGTATAATTTTGTTCGTGAATCTTCAATTGTCTAGACGCATAAGCAATCACCTTCGTTCGTTGCATTAATACACAACCGAGACCTTGCTTTGATGCATCACAATAAATCACAAAATCATCATTCCCTTCAGGCAATGACAATATAGGTGCCGTAGTTAGCTTTTTCTTCAATAACTGAAACGCTTTCTCTTGTTCATCATTCCATTCAAATTTCTTCCCTTTATGCGTTAATGCAGTCAAGGGTTTTGCTATTCTGGAAAAGTCTTGGATGAACCTTCTGTAGTAACCAGCTAGTCCTAAAAACTGGCGTATGTGTTTCGGAGTTTTCGGGGTTTCCCACTTTTCAACAGTTTCTATCTTTGCCGGATCCACCTTAATACCTTCTTTGTTCACTATGTGACCGAGGAATTGAACTTCTTCCAACCAAAATGCACACTTTGAAAACTTAGCGTACAATTCTTCCTTCCTCAATACTTCTAACACCTTTCTCAAATGTTCACCGTGTTCTTGGTCATTCTTTGAGTAAATAAGTATGTCATCAATGAAAATAATGACAAACTTGTCAAGGTATGGTCCACACACTCGGTTCATAAGGTCCATGAACACAGCTGGTGCATTAGTTAAACCAAATGGCATGACCATAAACTCGTAATGACCGTAACGTGTTCTGAAAGCAGTCTTTGGAATATCATCTTCTTTCACCCGCATTTGATGATACCCGGAACGTAAGTCAATCTTTGAATAAACAGACGAGCCTTGTAGTTGATCAAATAAGTCGTCGATTCTCGGTAGTGGGTAGCGGTTCTTGATGGTAAGTTTGTTCAACTCTCGGTAGTCGATACACAACCTGAATGTACCATCTTTCTTCTTGACAAACAAAACAGGAGCTCCCCACGGTGATGTGCTTGGTCGAATGAAACCACGCTCTAAAAGTTCTTGTAATTAGCTTTGCAGTTCTTTCATCTCGCTGGGTGCGAGTCTGTAAGGAGCACGAGCTATTGGTGCAGCTCCTGGTACAAGATCTATTTGAAATTCAACGGATCGATGTGGGGGTAATCCCGGTAATTCTTTCGGAAATACATCAGGAAATTCTTTTGCGACGGGAACATCATTGATGCTCTTTTCTTCAGTTTGTACTTTCTCGACGTGTGCTAGAACAGCATAGCAACCTTTTCTTATTAGTTTGTGTGCCTTCAAATTACTAATAAGATGTAGCTTCGTGTTGCCCTTTTCTCCGTACACCATTAAGGGTTTTCCTTTTTCTCGTATAATGCGAATTGCATTTTTGTAACAAACGATCTCCGCTTTCACTTCTTTCAACCAGTCCATACCGATTATCACATCAAAACTCCCTAACTCTACTGGTATCAAATCAATCTTAAATGTTTCGCTAACCAGTTTAATTTCTCGATTCCGACATATATTATCTACTGAAATTAATTTACCATTTGCTAATTCGAGTAAAAATTTACTATCCAAAGGCGTCAATGGACAACTTAATTTAGCACAAAAATCTCTACTCATATAGCTTCTATCCGCACCCGAATCAAATAAAATGTAAGCAGATTTATTGTCAATAAGAAACGTACCCGTAACAAGCTCCGGGTCTTCCTGTGCCTCTGCCGCATTAATATTGAAAACTCTTCCACGGCCTTGTCCATTTGTGTTCTCCTGGTTCGGGCAATTTCTAATAATGTGGCCCGGTTTTCCACATTTATAACAAACTACATTGGCATAACTTGCTCCGACACTACTTGCTCCGCCATTACTCGTTCCGACACCATTTGTTCCTTTCGTTCTATTAACCCCTGGTCCGTAGACCTCACACTTCGCCGCGCTATGACCATTTCTTTTACACTTGTTGCAAAATTTGGTGCAGAACCCCGAGTGATTCTTTTCACACCTTTGGCATAGCTGCTTCTGATTGTTGTTGTTGTTGCGGTTATTATTGTTGTTGGGATGATTGTTGTAGTTGCTGTTGTTGTTGTTGTTGTTGTTGGGCCGTTTGTTGTAGTTGCGATTGATGTTGCGATTGTTGGGATAATTGTTGCGATTATTGTTGTAATTGCTGTTGTTGTTGTATTGGTGATTCTTATCACCGTTTTCCTCCCACTTTCTTTTGACTTGCTTCACATTGGCCTCTTCAGCAGTCTGTTCTTTAATTCTTTCTTCAATTTGGTTCACGAGTTTGTGAGCCATTCTACATGCCTGTTGTATGGAGGCGGGCTCGTGTGAACTTATATCTTCTTGGATTCTTTCCGGTAATCCTTTCACAAACGCGTCGATCTTCTCTTCCTCATCTTCAAATGCTCCCGGACACAATAGGCACAATTCTGTGAATCGTCTTTCGTACGTGGTAATATCAAATTCTTGGGTTCGTAACCCTCTAAGTTCTGTCTTGAGCTTATTGACCTCGGTTCTGGGACGGTACTTCTCGTTCATCAAGTGCTTGAATGCTGACCACGGTAGTGCGTACGCATCGTCTTGTCCCACTTGCTCTAGATAGGTATTCCACCATGTTAATGCAGAACCTGTGAAGGTATGCGTAGCGTACTTTACTTTGTCCTCTTCAGTACACTTACTTATGGCAAACACCGATTCGACCTTCTCGGTCCACCGTTTCAATCCGATCGGTCCTTCGGTTCCATCAAATTCCAAAGGTTTGCAGGCAGTGAATTCTTTGTAGGTGCATCCTACACGATTTCCTGTACTGCTAGATCCAAGGTTATTGTTGGTATGTAGCGCAGCCTGTACTGCGGCTATGTTTGAAGCTAGAAAAGTACGGAATTCCTCTTCATTCATATTCACGGTGTGTCGAGTAGTCGGTGCCATTTCCTTCAAAATAGTTAAATGGAACAAGTTAATCATACAGAATATTAAGAGTAGTTAATAGTATTTCGTAGCATAATATGAACTCATTTATAAAAGCTTTTTCTTCATATTAGCGTTTTATAAGTTTAAATTCGGGTAGTACCTACCCGTTAAGTTCATACTTAGTAGCTAATATACAATTCAACTACTACAATTCTATATGAAAAACTGATTATAATAATATTTCGCGTTCAAACTTTTATACAATATTTTACAAACTTACAATACCGCTTATTTTACATAAAGCATGAAATATAGCACACAATAACTTTGATATAAGATAGTTGTGAAGACAATTCTAGCTAGTACACAAGTCGTTCAGCAAAGGCAATAAAGACATGTAATTCATACGTCCAGAAACAAGTCATGCATTCTGGTTTTACTAGGACTACTTCCCATCCTTGGTCTTGTGCAACATAACTGTTATGGCCGTTGATAAGACAGCGTGTTGTAACGTCATCAAAGGGACGAGGGTTACGTAATGTCCAACAGTCCTGTAATAATCTAAAAACCTCATTTCTTACCCCAATTACCGACTCCGTCACTTGTGGAAACGTTTTGTTTAATAGTTGTAGCCCGATGTTCTTGTTCTCACTTTGGTGAGAAGCGAACATTACTAATCCGTAAGCATAACATGCTTCTTTATGTTGCATGTTAGCCGCTTTTTCTAAATCACGAAGTCCAATATTCGGATATATTGAGTCAAAATAATTTCTTAACCCGTTGCGTAAAATAGCATTTGGGTTCCCCGCAATATATGCGTCAAAGTAAACACATCGTAACTTATGGGTTTCCCAATGTGATATCCCCCATCTTTCAAACGAAAGTCTCTTATAAACCAAGACATTCTTGGAACGTTCTTCGAATGTCTTACAAACTGATCTCGCCTTAAATAGTTGTGCCGAGGAATTCTGGCCGACTCTAGACAAGATTTCATCAATCATGTCTCCGGGTAGGTCTCTTAAAATATTGGGTTGTCTATCCATTTTGTGTTTTTAAACTGTAAAATAGACAAGAGTTAGATTCATAAAAAAAATACTTATTAATACAAGCAATTTTTACATATATCATAAAGCATAAGAACACTATATTACATATATTACACCACACGAATACAACTATCTTATTCCGACTCGCTCATTTCTTCTTCTTCGGTTTTGGTTCGTTTTGCCAAGTTTCTAGGGATATATGATGTTCCCCTAATACGAGCCGTCGTTGTCCACATTGGTTTAGAAAAACCTAGTGGTTTAGAGGTTCCCGGGTCATTGTTACAACTTAAGGACTTCGGGGGTTGACGATACATATAAAGTTTATCGGGGTTGGAATTAGATTTCTCTATTTTTATGCCCTTTCCCTTATTATTTTCTTTTGCCTTTTTAAATTCAGTTGAGGTAATTTCTATAACATCATCGGAATTCTCGTCGAAATCCGATTCATCGGAGAATTGGTAATCCTCCCAATATTTTGCTTCCTTGGCGGAAACACCATTGACCATAATTAACTTTGGTCGGTTGGTTGAGGATTTTCTTTTACTTAACCGTTTTATTATTTCCCCCACCGGTTCTATTTCTTCATCCGGTTCCGATTCTTCTTCCGGTTCCGACTCTTCTTCCGGTTCTTCTTCGGGAACTTGTGAATCAGTCCACAAATCATTCCAATTTACATTTGACTCTTCATTATTATTAGGTGAGTCAATGGAACTTGTTCTAGAGGTAGACATCTATCACATAATATCAAACACGTTAAGAGATTAATATATCACATAATATTCATATGTTAAAAATATATAGTTTCCAACAAAAATGTTAAGCAATCATTTTTTAAGAAAACACGGTCGAAGTCCAGACTCACTAATGCATCCTAACAAACTCGATAAGACACACTAATGCAAATTTTCTGGTTCTCTAAGACCAACGCTCGGATACCAACTGAAATGTCCCGTTCTTATTGATTAAAAACGTTCCATATTAATTGATTTCGTTGCGAGGTTTTGACCTCTATATGAGACGTTTTTCAAAGACTGCATTCATTTTTAAAACAAACCATAACCTTTATTTCATAAATAAAGGTTTAAAAAGCTTTACGTAGATTATCAAATAATGATAATCTAAAATATCCTGTTTACACACGACCATTACATAATGGTTTACAATACAAATATGTTACATCGAAATCAGTTTCTTGAATGCAGTTTTTACACAATATCATACAAACATGGACTCCAAATCTTGTCCTTATTTTAGTATGCAACAGCGGAAGCTCTTAATATTCACCTGAGAATAAACATGCTTTAAACGTCAACAAAAATGTTGGTGAGTTATAGGTTTAACCTATATATATCAAATCGTAACAATAGACCACAAGATTTCATATTTCAATACACATCCCATACATAGAGATAAAAATCATTCATATGGTGAACACTTGGTAACCGACATTAACAAGATGCATATATAAGAATATCCCCATCATTCCGGGACACCCTTCGGATATGATATAAATTTCGAAGTACTAAAGCATCCGGTACTTTGGATGGGGTTTGTTAGGCCCAATAGATCTATCTTTAGGATTCGCGTCAATTAGGGTGTCTGTTCCCTAATTCATAGATTACCAGACTTAATAAAAAGGGGCATATTCGATTTCGATAATTCAACCATAGAATGTAGTTTCACGTACTTGTGTCTATTTTGTAAATCATTTATAAAACCTGCATGTATTCTCATCCCAAAAATATTAGATTTTAAAAGTGGGACTATAACTCACTTTCACAGATTTTTACTTCGTCGGGAAGTAAGACTTGGCCACTGGTTGATTCACGAACCTATAACAATATATACATATATATCAAAGTATGTTCAAAAATATATTTACAACACTTTTAATATATTTTGATGTTTTAAGTTTATTAAGTCAGCTGTCCTCGTTAGTAACCTACAACTAGTTGTCCACAGTTAGATGTACAGAAATAAATCGATAAATATTATCTTGAATCAATCCACGACCCAGTGTATACGTATCTCAGTATTGATCACAACTCAAACTATATATATTTTGGAATCAACCTCAACCCTGTATAGCTAACTCCAACATTCACATATAGAGTGTCTATGGTTGTTCCGAAATATATATAGATGTGTCGACATGATAGGTCGAAACATTGTATACGTGTCTATGGTATCTCAAGATTACATAATATACAATACAAGTTGATTAAGTTATGGTTGGAATAGATTTGTTACCAATTTTCACGTAGCTAAAATGAGAAAAATTATCCAATCTTGTTTTACCCATAACTTCTTCATTTTAAATCCGTTTTGAGTGAATCAAATTGCTATGATTTCATATTGAACTCTATTTTATGAATCTAAACAGAAAAAGTATAGGTTTATAGTCGGAAAAATAAGTTACAAGTCGTTTTTGTAAAGGTAGTCATTTCAGTCGAAAGAACGACGTCTAGATGACCATTTTAGAAAACATACTTCCACTTTGAGTTTAACCATAATTTTTGGATATAGTTTCATGTTCATAATAAAAATCATTTTCTCAGAATAACAACTTTTAAATCAAAGTTTATCATAGTTTTTAATTAACTAACCCAAAACAGCCCGCGGTGTTACTACGACGGCGTAAATCCGGTTTTACGGTGTTTTTCGTGTTTCCAGGTTTTAAATCATTAAGTTAGCATATCATATAGATATAGAACATGTGTTTAGTTGATTTTAAAAGTCAAGTTAGAAGGATTAACTTTTGTTTGCGAACAAGTTTAGAATTAACTAAACTATGTTCTAGTGATTACAAGTTTAAACCTTCGAATAAGATAGCTTTATATGTATGAATCGAATGATGTTATGAACATCATTACTACCTTAAGTTCCTTGGATAAACCTACTGGAAAAGAGAAAAATATATCTAGCTTCAATGGATCCTTGGATGGCTCGAAGTTCTTGAAGCAGAATCATGACACGAAAACAAGTTCAAGTAAGATCATCACTTGAAATAAGATTGTTATAGTTATAGAAATTGAACCAAAGTTTGAATATGATTATTACCTTGTATTAGAATGATAACCTACTGTAAGAAACAAAGATTTCTTGAGGTTGGATGATCACCTTACAAGATTGGAAGTGAGCTAGCAAACTTGAAAGTATTCTTGATTTTATGAAACTAGAACTTTTGGAATTTATGAAGAACACTTAGAACTTGAAGATAAAACTTGAGAGAGATCAATTAGATGAAGAAAATTGAAGAATGAAAGTGTTTGTAGGTGTTTTTGGTCGTTGGTGTATGGATTAGATATAAAGGATATGTAATTTTGTTTTCATGTAAATAAGTCATGAATGATTACTCATATTTTTGTAATTTTATGAGATATTTCATGCTAGTTGCCAAATGATGGTTCCCACATGTGTTAGGTGACTCACATGGGCTGCTAAGAGCTGATCATTGGAGTGTATATACCAATAGTACATACATCTAAAAGTTGTGTATTGTACGAGTACGAATACGGGTGCATACGAGTAGAATTGTTGATGAAACTGAACGAGGATGTAATTGTAAGCATTTTTGTTAAGTAGAAGTATTTTGATAAGTGTATTGAAGTCTTTAAAAAGTGTATAAATACATATTAAAACACTACATGTATATACATTTTAACTGAGTCGTTAAGTCATCGTTAGTCGTTACATGTAAGTGTTGTTTTGAAACCTTTAGGTTAACGATCTTGTTAAATGTTGTTAACCCAATGTTTATAATATCAAATGAGATTTTAAATTATTATATTATCATGATATTATCATGTATGAATATCTCTTAATATGATATATATACATTAAATGTCTTTACAACGATAATCGTTACATATATGTCTCGTTTAAAAATCATTAAGTTAGTAGTCTTGTTTTTACATATGTAGTTCATTGTTAATATACTTAATGATATGTTTACTTATCATAGTATCATGTTAACTATATATATATCCATATATATGTCATCATATAGTTTTTACAAGTTTTAACGTTCGTGAATCACCGGTCAACTTGGGTGGTCAATTGTCTATATGAAACATATTTCAATTAATCAAGTCTTAACAAGTTTGATTGCTTAACATGTTGGAAACATTTAATCATGTAAATATCAATCTCAATTAATATATATAAACATGGAAAAGTTCGGGTCACTACAATTTCTATAACTATCATAACTATCATGTTATTACTCATAGTGTTCATTGACTATTATTTTAATGGTTAATCATTTTGTGTTCTATCTATTCCTTTATAACACCGGTATTATTCTTAGTACTAACGGTTGTATTATTCTATTTTGAAGATCATTCCTCCCCGTGAGTCCAACGAAGCTCGCATACAACGCCTTATTTCTGAAGGGATAGCCTTATTTCTAAAGGGATAGCAGCTGCTATGGCAGCTAATGCTAATACTAATGCCAACAACCAGGTGGGATGCTCCCACAAGACTTTTATGGCAAGTCGTCCACAAGAATTTAGTGGCACCGAAGGACCTATTGGACTTACTCATTGGTTTGATAAAGTTGAGTCTATTTTTCGGGTTAGCAGAGTCTGAGATGAGGACAAGATTAGTTTCGCCAGCTGCACTCTTAAGACAGTGCATTAACTTGGTGGAATAATCTGGTTAGCAGTTTGGCTAATGATGCTGCTTATGGGTTATCTTGGAATGATTTTAAAGAGAGGATGATCACCCTTTATCTTCCCAAGGTGAACTTAAGAATTTGGAGATAGAGCTTAAGAACTAAAAGATGAAGGGCACCGATTTAGATGCCTATGAGCAAAGGTTCTTTGAATTGATGTTGTTGTGTCCAAATACTTATGCTGATGAGGACCGTAAGATTGAAGCTTATATTGATGGGTTATCTGAGCAGATTGAGCATGGGGTTGAGTCTAGTGAGCCCCAGACTATTGAAGCTGCTATGTGTATGGCACATAAAATTAATGATAAGATTTTGAGAAGAAGTAAGAAAGCTGCGACTGATGCCAGTGAGGAAGTTGTTAAAAAGGCTGATAATGGGAAAAGGAAGTGGGATAACAACCGCAACCAGAACCAAAGTCAGCAGAAGAAACAAGATACTTCTGGTTCTAATAACTGTAATCAGCGTGTTTGTTCGCGATTTATAAGCCTCATGATGGTTATTGTACGGTTACTTGTAAAAGGTGTTCCAAGCAGGGACATATTGCTAAAGATTGTACGGTGGTTATGTAGGGTACTGCTACTCCTGCTGCAGGTGGTGGTAATAATAATGGTAACAATGGAGGTAATGGTAATGACAAGCCGAGAAATGGTGGAAATAAGAAAGTTTGTTATGAATGTGGTAAGCCGGGGCATTTCCGTAATGCCAGGGATGCACGTGGAAGAGCGTCTAGACAGTATTATGTTATAGAGATAGCTAAAGGTAAGGAGCTTACTGCTAAGATTGTGTATCGCAAGTGTAACATTAATCTGGCTGTTAGAGATTTTGGGGTAGATTTAATACCGATTGATCTAGGCAGTTTTGACGTTGTTATTGGTATGGATTGATTGTCTGCGAATCGTGCTGAAATTGTGTGTTATGAGAAAGCTATTTGTATTACTAATGTGGCTGGAGAGCCACTGATGGTTTTTGGGGATAAGAAATGCAGACAGTTAAATCTTATTAGCTATTTGAAAGTCCATAAACATCTTCGCAAACACTGTCATGCTATTCTAGCCCATGTTGTTGATTCTGATAAAGAATAGAAGAGCATCGGTGATGTTCGTATTGTTAGAGATTTTCCCGAGGTATTTTCTAAAGATTTACCTGGCCTTCCGCCGCAACGCACGGTAGAATTTCAAATCGATCTTATTCCCGGTGCTGCTCCTGTAGCACGTGCTCCTTACCGGTTTGTGCCTTCCGAACTTCAAGAATTGTCGAGTCAACTTCGTGAGTTGTTAGACAAGGGTTTTATTCATCCTAGTTCGTCCCCTTGGGGTGCTCCTGTTCTGTTTGTTAAGAAGAAAGATGGTTCGTTTCGTTTGTGTATTGATTATTGTGAATTGAACAAGCTTACAAGTAAAAACCGTTACCCTCTTCCTAGAATTGATGATCTGTTCGATCAGCTTCAGAGTTCATCTGTTTATTCTAAGATCGATCTTCGTTCCGGTTATCATCAACTACGTGTTAAAGAATTTGATGTTCCGAAAACCGCTTTTCGCACCCGTTATGGTCACTACGAATTCCTTGTTATGCCGTTCGAATT
Source organism: Rutidosis leptorrhynchoides (assembly GCF_046630445.1). Lineage (NCBI taxonomy): Eukaryota > Viridiplantae > Streptophyta > Magnoliopsida > Asterales > Asteraceae > Rutidosis > Rutidosis leptorrhynchoides. The sequence continues at coordinate 245,310,224 of NC_092337.1, forward strand.
GACAAATGCGCTTGCTGTGTTCATGGACCTCATGAACCATGTGTGTAGACCCTATCTAGACAAATTTGTTATTATTTTCATTGACGAAATCCTTATTTATTCCAAGAGTGATGAAGAGCACGAAGAACATTTGAAGTTGATGCTTGATTTGTTGAGGAAAGAAGAGTTGTACGCTAAGTTCTCTAAGTGTGCTTTCTGGTTAAGAGAAGTTCAATTCCTTGGACATGTTGTCAGTAAACAGGGAATAAAGGTTGATCCTACCAAGATTGAGGCAATTGAGAAGTGAGAAATTATGAAGACTCCTACTCAAATTCATCAGTTTCTTGGGTTGGCAGGTTACTATAGAAGGTTCATTCAAGATTTCGCTCGTATATCGAAACCTTTGACTGCTTTAACACATAAGGGGAAGAAGTATGAGTAAAAGGATGAACAAGAGACTGCTTTTCAAACTCTGAAGAAGAAGTTGACAACCGCTCCGATATTGTCACTACCTGAGGGTAATGACGATTTTGTTGTTTATTGTGATGCTTCGCGTCAGGGCTTTGCCTGTGTTTTGATGCAGCAAAAGAAAGTCATTGCTTACGCATCACATCAGTTGAAGATCTACGAGCAGAATTATATAACCCATGATTTAGATTTGGGAGCTGTTGTGTTTGCGCTTAAGATTTGGAGACATTATCTTTATGGGGTCAAAAGTACAGTGTACACTGATCACAAAAGTCTTCAACATATTCTGGACGGAAAACAGGTGAATATGGGGTAGTGTAGGTGGGTTGAGACGTTGAATGATTATGATTGTGAACTTTTATATCATCCGGGGAAGGCCAATGTTGTAGCTGAGGCGTTAAGTCGTAAAGAGAGGGCTGAACCTCGCTGGTTTAGAGCCTTGAATATGACAATTCGAACAGACCTTGAAAGTCAGATTCTTGAGGCACAACAAGAAGCCTTGAAGGAGGAGAATTTTGTGAACGAGAAAGTCAGAGGCATGGCTAAGAAGTTTGAGGTACGAACGGATGGTACTAGGAACTTTGCGAGACGTCTTTGGGTTCCGAAGTTTGGTGATCTACGACAACTTATTTTAGATGAAGCTCATAAGTCTAGGTACTCTATTCATCCTGGTTCAGGAAAGATGTATCATGATCTTAAGGAGCTATATTGGTGGCCTAATTTGAAAGCTGATGTCACTACGTATGTGGCTAAGTGTTTGACCTGAGCTAAGGTTAAAGCTGAACATCAGAAACTGTCTGGACTTTTGGTGCAACCTAAGATTCCTGACTGGAAGTGGGAAGGTATTACGATGGATTTTATTACGAAGTTACAGAGAGTAGTGGGTGGTTATGATACAATTTTGGTGATTGTTGACCGACTCACAAAGTCAGCTCATTTCTTGCCTATTAAGGAAACGGATTCAATGGAGAAGCTTACTCGTTTGTATTTGAAGGAGATTGTTTCAAGACATGGTGTTCCTGTATCTATTATTTTAGACCGAGACAGTCAATTTATATCGAGGTTTTGGCAATCCTCATAGGAAGGTTTGGGAACTAAGTTGGATATGAGCACCGCTTATCATCCGCAGACGGATGGTCAGAGTGAGAGAACCATTCAAACGTTAGAAGACATGTTGCGAGCGTGCGTTATTGATTTTGGTAATGGGTGGGATAGATATTTGCCACTAGCTGAATTGTCTTATAATAACAGCTATCATGCAAGTATTAAAGCCGCACCGTTCGAAGCTCTGTATGGTAGAAAGTGTAGGTCTCCTATCTGTTGGAATGAGGTTGGGGATGCTCAACTCACAGGCCCAGAAATTATTCATGAGACTACCGAGAATATCGTACAGATTAAAGAAAGATTGAAAACCGCTAGAAGTCGGCAAAAGAGTTACACCGACGTTAGACGAAAGGATTTAGAATTTCAGGTCGGTGACCCTGTTATGTTGAAGGTTTCACCTTGGAAGGGTGTGGTACGTTTTGGTAAAAGAGGAAAGTTAAATCCTCTTTTTGTTGAACCATTTGAGATTATAGAGAGAGTTGGACCCGTGGCTTATCGTTTGAAATTGCCACAAGAACTCAGTGTTGTTCATGATGTTTTTCACGTATTGAATTTAAAGAAGTGTTTGGCCGAGGCCGAAAAGACCATTCCTCTAGATGAAATTCATGTTGATAAACAACTCCATTTTATTGAGGAACCTGTTGAAATTATGGATCGAGAGGTTAAGACTCTCAAGCAGAGTAGAATTCCTATCGTTCGAGTTAGATGGAACGCTAGACGCGGTCCCGAGTTCACTTGGGAACGTGAAGATCAGATGGGGCATAAGTACCCGCATTTGTTCCCAGATGTCGAGTCAACCCCTGCACCTGCTTAAATTTCGGGACGAAATTTCCGTAACGGGAAGGTACTGTCACGACCCTACTTTTTCCGTTATCTTTTACCGTTTATTATTTAACGTCCGTTAATTATTATTCGTTCCACGTCATGTCTATGACCTATATTATTATTTAGTAATAATATATTAATTATTATGTGTTATGTGAATATTTGCATTCATATTTTAAATCGTACGTTTCTACGTGTCGTGGATTTTTATCCGGCGAATCTTTTCGGTTTTCAAACCAACGGTCAAACTTTTGGGATTTTTAATTCCAAATTATTTAAAATATGATATTTTGATGTCATATGATTATATATAGTGTTTATATATTTTATTCGTCGCGTTTTTGTTATCTCTCCGAATAATTAATCGCGTAGCAGTGTTTTCGCGTTTCGGGCTTTGATGGGGCGTTCGGGCCACAAGAATTTATACATTAAACAAAATTGGGCCATAGGGGCCCACCCCATACCCCACCAATTGGCCAAACCAAATGGAGAGGGGATACCCCTTTTGTTTTTCACTTCCTAGTTTTCATTTTTCACTTACATCTCATTACACTACAAATCTAATTCTAAATTTTGCTCTCTCCTCTTTCTCCTCTCTAGTCCATCGCCTACCACCAACCATAACATCATCATCATTTCAAAAATTGTTATTCATTTCTTGAAGCATTCAACACAATCGGATTCCTCGTTCCGTTCTCTACGCTCCTATACTCTTTGATCGTTGATTGGGGTATAAATCCTAACCCTAACTTTTTGATTTTTCTTTAATTTTTCTGTTTTTATATGTTATTATGATAGTATAGTGCTTGTATGTTGTTGGATTGTTGATTGTATGCGTAGAATCACTCGTTAATTCATGATTTCGGTTTGATTGATTTTGGACAGCGGTGTATTTGATCTTTTCTGTAAATTAAACTGATGTTTTTGTAAAATTAAAGTGGCTAGATGTGTTCCTCCCATTAAGACATTGATTTTAGACTCCGTATTCATGTTATTTCGATTCCCGAAACTTAAGATATGATTAAAATGGTGTTTTCATGAAATCAAATTATAAAAACGAATGTGTTCAGGTTTGGTCCGACTTTGTGACCATTTTTGGAGTCTCTAAGTTGTACTAGTGTGTTAGGATTGATGATTGGAAGAACATTCATGTTCGGGTCATCGAAATCCGAGCCACGGATCACCTGGTATGACTAAAACATGTTCTTGAACGGATTAAAGCTCCAAGTTGAATGGTGGCTGTTGGTCACAACTTGGTGGCAGTTCTTGGGGTGTTCTTAAGTGTACTAATGTGTCGGGTGGTTTGGTTAGTCGAAGATATATATAAGACTCGCCGAAAACCGATACCCGGGACTCAAGTTATGACCCGATGAACTTTTAATTAAAACTTATGGTTATAAAATGGAACTTATGTTATAAATAATGATTTTCATTATTAATAAATTACTTATGATATAAAAATTAATTATTTTAAATTAAGACTTATGATATACATATTTATTATATCATTTATTAATTACATTATGATTAATTAAACATTTAATTAAACTTATGATTAATAATACTTTTATTATTAATGAAAAATACTTATGATAAGTACTAAACTTATATTATGAGATTATTTTAATAAGACTTATAATAAAGATTAATTAATTATTTAATTAATATAAGGCTTAGTTATTATTTAATTATAATTCAATTATTAAATACTTATGATTTAATAATTATAATTAAATACTTATGATATGATTAATAATTCATTATTAATTTTTTTTTTTTGAAAGGCAATAATTTTATTAATAATAAAATAAAACTAGCAAGAAGCTAGTAATTACAACGATAAAAGAACTAAAAGCGATTTCACACTACACATGATATCACGACAAACACATTACAACTCAATTTAAAATACATCAATCTCGAAAAAGGTAGGCTCTAATTCAACAATCCAAGGAGCATCCCGATATACCAATCAACACCACACTGTACCACTTAAGGGCAATCACTGGAAGAAAGCATGTAAACCGATGAAAAACCAACCACGACTAACACAACACCCGAGCCTAAAACCGAACATTTTGAAACACACTCAATCTAACCAAGTGGTGGTACCGTGAAATGTAAAGAAGTATGCGGATAAATAAACTAAGATCGTCAACTAAAACCTAATGTCCCCGAAAACCAAAATCCACGACATGCACTCGAAACCAAGACTATCAACTCGAAACCACTGACTATCAAACCCGTTTGAAATGAACACAAAACTACGACCCGAAACTACAACCATTAACCGCCGACAAACACCACCTAAACCCTCGAAAACCACCATAAATCACTAGTACCGGCCAACAAATCAAATTAAACTAAGCAATGAAAAACAGGATAGTAGCAAGACAAAATGGACAAATAAAAGCAGAAAACATTACAGTAGGACTATAAACAATCTTCCACCAATCTTCATTCTCTTTGGAGTCTGAGTGTTCTGAAACCAACAACCCAACCTATCAATAGATCTGGTTTGCATTTTGGAACCACGATCTGCTAGCGACAACCAACCATATACCACGAAAAAAAGTTTGCAACGATCAACCATAGTACCTCAAAAAACCGATTACCAGAAAACCCGGTTGGAACCACGACTTATGGATCTACACCATATCCATTGGATCTAAACCATGACCCGATTAGAACCCGAATTTGGACCAGTTGGTCGGAACACCAGAAACTCCGATTAGAACCCGATCGGAACCACAATCCATTAAAACGACCTTAATAGTTGATCTAAACATGACATGAAAATCAGCGACGAAAAACCGATACACTCGAATTTAAAACCAAAAACTATAGCGAAAAAGCAAAAGGAAAGAAAATAAGAAAAAATAAAGGACAAAGGGTGAGGGAGATGGTCCTCCGGACCGCCGAAAGAAAACCGACGGCCGGAGGAGATGACACAGGGGAGGCGGCGACTGAGTTTAAGCTAGGGTTTTTCTTTTTTATTAGTGAAAGGCTAGAATTAGTTGAGAGCCGCCTTCTTGCTAGAATTAGATGACACAGGGAAAGCTAGGGTTTCCCTTTAATTCATTATTAATTAATAATACTTATGATATGATTAAAATTTATTTTTAATTAATAATACTTATATTGTGATTAATATATATTTATTTATTTAAATACTTATGTTATATTAAGTATATCATTTAAACTTATGTTAACTTTATTAATTCAAATTAATTTAATTAAACTTATGTTATGACATAATTATACATATATGACTTTAAATAACATTTTAAGTTATTTGATTATTATAACTTATACTTTAAAATTTAATGTTGACCATGTTTGACCAAGGTTGACTTTTGAGTTGACTTTCAGTTGACTTTTGTTGACTTTCTAATTAAGGAAACTTTCCTAACTTATAAACTTTCCAAAAATAAAAACTTTCTAAATATGGAAACTTTCCTATAATAGAAACTTTCCTAAAATAGAAACTTTCCAAAAATAGGAACTTTTCAAAAATAGAAACTTTCCTAAAATAGAAACTTTCCAAAAATGGAAACCTGCTAAAAATAGAAACTTTCTAAAAATAGGAAGTACACGTCCTTACGCTGTACTGATCAAACCGAAACATGTTATGTGTTGTTCTATGTTTACTTGCAACAAGTACTATAGCTATCATACTAAGACTTGACCTAAGTTAGTTATTTATATCGACCTGCTTTATTTATAGGTAGGCGTTGTGATCATTCTTGATCACTTTACTTCGTTTGCTGTTCGCTTTTTGTGTGGTTACTTTATTTGCTTTAAGGTGAGTTATAGTCCCGTTTTTCATACTTTTTAAAGTATTTTTGGGATGTGATTACATGCATTTTTTTTTACGTTTAGACACAAGTGGCAATTAAATTTAAATTATTCATTATGAGTTGAACGAAAATATTTCCTAGTCTGGTAACTATAATCACTGGTTTCTACTGGTGAACGCGAATCCTATGGATAGATCTATCGGGCTTGACAGCCCCATTTCGAGCTAGTCGCGCTAGCAATTTATAATCGGAATGTATTAGTACTTCGTATTTATTTGAAGATACACCTGTTCAGTGTATATATTGTGTTTGGCAAGGGTAAGTAAATGGTTAAGTGGTTACCAGGTGGCTCATAGATAATGGAATAATATTTTATGTTTTCTAACATTTTAAATCTTGTAGTCTAAAGTTTATTCGTTTATTTAACCTATAATTCACTCAACATTTTTGTTGACAGTTACTCGCATGTTTTCATAGGTACTTGATTTGTTTGGTGCTTCCGCTGTGTTAGAAGTGTCTGCATGCATTTGGGCAGATTTTGTTAAACAATTTATGAAACATTAAATTTGCATTCTCTTTCTGTATATTTAAACTTGTGGGTATTTGGTTGACTATGTTTTATGTCGACTTTGGATATTTAATATTTTGGGTAAATTTTCTTTTTGGGAAACTTTTTGAATAAAAGAATGCAATGTTTTTTTATTAAATTCATTTAAAGTTCGATCAAGCTGTGGGACCAAGTGACGGAGCCATTAAGTGTATTGACTGGGCGATCACAAGATCTGTTAAGTTTCACAACCTCACCCTACCTTAACTGTGGTGCTAGTTACTTTGACACAATACATTTGGCATAGTGTATAGTACAATATAGGGTAAACGAAATCATGTAGGATACTACATGCGGTGTTAAGTGTTATTATCGAGTGCTCATGAAACATATACACTTTGAAACTGTATGGAAACTGTTTATGAACTTGATAACTGTGAAAATCTTATAAACCGTGGAACTGTTTACAAACTTGATATGTTACAAACTACGATCTTATTTTTGTACATGAAAGCTTGAGATCATATTACTTCTAAACTGTTTATGAAGTTGAGATCTTGTGATCTGTTTTATTATCAAACCATTTATGGACTCGAAAATTTAATATTTGTGTTACTGTTTTAGACTATTTCAAACTGTTTGAAACTATGAAACTTTTGTAAATTTTATACGTTGTACAAAAACCTATGAACTCACCAACTATTGTGTTGACGCTTTATCATGTTTATTCTCAGGTACTTATTACTTCCGCTGTAACACTTTTCTATCGCTTAGAGGTCAAGCCATGCACTGTGACCAGAGTTAACATCCGCGTCAATGGCTATTTTAGCTGGGTGTTACAGCATAACGTATAAATCTAGCCATTCTTGGCACATTAACCTTGCGTCTGTTTCATCAACAAGCTCAATTTTGAGCGGTAATTGTCCAACCTGCCATGCGGATTCTCCTGCGAAGCCAGATAGCGAAACTGCAGTGGGTATTCTCTGCTTTGATGCTTTCTAGTAGCTTGCGAAAGCATTGTTCATACATGATGTCTACACTACTTCCCGTATCCACATGCACTTTCATAATTGTAATTCCAGTGTTTGCGATTTTGCAGGATACGGTTAAAGGTGAATCAACCATGCCATAACTTTGCGTTGACGGAAATGTTATTGGCGCAAGTTTCCATTTTTCAAGTGTTTCAGTAGCTTTCCTTTTATGAGCTTTCTTTCTCTTATGGACCATGCCTACTATTTTTGTTTCTTGCATATACTGCTTATTTGCACAGATTAGCTCATTTATGCGCGAACTTGGCTGTGTTAATTGCTTTCGCTTTAATTTTGCGAATCTTTTAGCGTTTGAATCATTTTTAAACTTGTTGTTTTGCCAACATTGAAGCTTTAACAATTTTGCAGTTTTTCTATCAACCGTGTTATCATTCAACTGTTTCATTTTCTTTCCAAATCACAAACTAAATACTGTAGATGTATGGACCTGCAAATCATTTAACAAGAACACAATTACAATTGAATTCACAATTACATCATTTGATTACGCGAAATATATTTATCAAATTCAATTTTAATTCGTGTCCCACTGATGGCGCCAATTAATCAATCCTAGATTAGATGTTAAGATCTAATTTAGGAATTGAGTGCAATGAGGGGTGGATGGTGGTGTTGATAATGTTTTTAGGACCTTATGACCGTCTTTCACTTAGATTCAAGTGATCAATCACCATGTCTCGATCTTGATTGCATTACCTTGGCTCGATTATGATTGATACTTGGGCGTAATCACAAGTGAATCATAAAGACCAGAGCAATTGCACAAAATCCACAACCTAAAATGAGAGGCCAAGTGTAACGACCCTACTTTTTCCGTTATCTTTTACCGTTAATTATTTAACGACCGTTAACTGTTATTCGTGCCACGTCATCTCTATGACCTATATTATTGTTTTTGTAATAATATAGTAATTATTATGTGTTAAATGAATATTTGTATTCATTTTTTAAATCGTACGTTTCAACGTGTCGCGGATTTCTATCCGGCGAATCTTTTCGGTTTTCAAACCAACGGTCGAGCTTTTGGGATTTTAAGTCCTAATTATTTTAAATATGATATTTTAATGTCATATATTTATATGTAGTGTATATATATATTTTTCATCGTGTAATTGTTATCTCTCCGAATAACTAATCGCGTAATCATGTTTTCGCGTTTCGCGTTTCGATCGGGCATTCGGGCCACATGCAAATACAAGTTATTCAAATTTGGGCTAAGTGGGACCCATCCCACCCTTTCGATCTGGCATTTGTGCCATTTTTCCAAACTTGTGATTTTATGAGACAAAACCTAGTTTACACTCCTCATTTTCACATTCTAATTTTTTTGTGTTTTCTCCTCTCCTTGCTACCCTTTGGCCGTCGTCCTAGCACACCACCATCATCATCATCTTCAACAATTAAATCTTGGATCATCCTATTATTTGTATAAACGCGTTCATCTCTTCGATCTCTACACGTTCATATCCTTCAATTCTTGATTAGAGTATAAACCCTAACCCTAGATTTTCGATTTTTCAATTATTTTTCTGTTTTTATATGTTATATTAATAGTATGATGATTGTATGTTATTGTATTGTTAATTGTATGCGTAGAAATGCTCGATTATATATGTTTTCGGTTTGATTGTTTTGGGACAGCGGTTTGATTGTTGTTTTTGGTAATTATAACTGACATAAAAGTGAAATTAAAGTGTTTAGATGAGTTCCACTCATCAATACATTAATTTTAGACTCCGGATTCATGTCGTTTCGATTCCCGGAGCTCTAGTTATGCTTAAAATAGTGTTTTGTTGAGATTAAATTGTGAAAACGAATTGAATCAGGTATGGTCCGACTTTGTGACCACTTTTAGAGTCTTTAGGGTGTACTAGTGTGTTAGGATTGATGATGGGATGAACTTTCATGTTCGGGTCATCGAAATCTGAGCCACGAATCACCCGGTATGACTAAAGCATGTTTTTGAACGGATTAAAGCTACAAGTTGTTTAATGGCTAATCATCACGACTTGTTTGCTGTTCTTGGGATGTTCTTTGTAGTGACCCGAACTTTTCCATGTTTATATATATATTAAATGAAATTGTTATTTACATGATTAAGTGTTTCCAACATGTTAAGCAATCAAACTTGTTAAGACTTGATTAATTGAAATAGGTTTCATATAGACAATTGACCACCCAAGTTGACCGGTGATTCACGAACGTTAAAACTTGTAAAAACTATATGATGGCATATATATGGATATATATATAGTTAACATGATATTATGATAAGTAAACATATCATTAAGTATACTAACAATGAACTACGTATGTAAAAGCAAGACTACTAACTTAATGATTTTGAAACGAGACATATATGTAAAGATTATCGTTGTAACGACATTTAATGTATATAGATCATATTAAGAGATATTCGTACATCATAATATCATGATAATATAATAATTTAAAATCTCATTTGATATTATAAACATTGGGTTAACAACATTTAACAAGATCGTTAACCTAAAGGTTTCAAAACAACATTTACATGTAACGACTAACGATGACTTAACGACTCAGTTAAAATGTATATACATGTAGTGTTTTAATATGTATTCATACACTTTTTAAAGACTTCAAGACACTTATCAAAATACTTCTACTTAACAAAAATTCTTACAATTACATCCTCGTTCAGTTTCATCAACAAATCTACTCGTATGCACTCGTATTCGTACTCGTACAATACACAGCTTTTAGATGTATGTACTATTGGTATATACACTCCAATGATCAGCTCTTAGCAGCCCATGTGAGTCACCTAACACATGTGGGAACCATCATTTGGCAACTAGCATGAAATATCTCATAAAATTATAAAAATATGAGTAATCATTCATGACTTATTTACATGAAAACAAAATTACATATCCTTTATATCTAATCCATACACCAACGACCAAAAACACCTACAAACACTTTCATTCTTCAATTTTATTCATCTAATTAATCTCTCTCAAGTTCTATATTCAAGTTCTAAGTGTTCTTCATAAATTCTACAAGTTCTAGTTTCATAAAATCAAGAATAATTCCAAGTTTGCTAGCTTACTTCCAATCTTGTAGAGTGATCATCCAATCTCAAGAAATATTTCTTATTTACAGTAAGATATCTTTCTAATACAAGGTAATACTCATATTCAAACTTTGATTCAATTTCTATAACTATAACAATCTTATTTCGAGTGAAAATCTTACTTGAACTGTTTTCGTGTCATGATTCTACTTCAAGAACTTTCAAGCCATCCAAGGATCCTTTGAAGCTAGATCCATTTTTCTCATTTCCAGTAGGTTTATCCAAGGAACTTGAGGTAGTAATGATGTTCATAACATCATTCGATTCATACATAAAAAGCTGTCTTATTCAACGTTATAAACTTGTAATCATTAGAACATAGTTTAGTTAATTCTAAACTTGTTTGCAAATAAAGTTAATCCTTCTAACTAGACTTTTAAAATCAACTAAACACATGTTCTATATCTATATGATATGCTAACTTAATGATTTAAAACCAGGAAACACGAAAAATACCGTAAAATCGGATTTACGCCGTCGTAGTAACACCGCGGGCTGTTTTGGGTTAGTTAATTAAAAACTATGATAAACTTTGATTTAAAAGTTGTTGTTCTGGGAAAATGAGTTTTCTAATGAACATGAAACTATATCCAAAAATCATAGTTAAACTCAAAGTGGAAGTATGTTTTCTAAAATGGTCATCTAGACGTCGTTCTTTCGACTGAAATGACTACCTTTACAAAAACGACTTGTAACTTATATTTCCGACTATAAACCTATACTTTTTATATTTAGATTCATAAAATAGAGTTCTATATGAAACCATAGCAATTTGATTCACTCAAAACGGATTTAAAATGAAGAAGTTATGGGTAAAACAAGATTGGATATTTTTTTGATTTTTTAGCTACGGGAAATATTAACAATTCTATACAAATCATATCCTAGCTAACTTATATTGTATTATACATGTATTCTAATATATTATGTAATCTTGAGATACCATAGACACGTATACAATGTTTCGACCTATCATGTCGACACATCTATATATATTTCGGAACAACCATAGACACTCTATATGTGAATGTTGGAGTTAGCTATACAAGGTTGATGTTGATTCCAAAATATATATAGTTTGATTTGTGATCAATAGTGAGATATGTATACACTGGGACGTGGATTTATTCAAGATAATTTATATCGATTTATTTCTGTACATCTAACTGTGGACAACTAGTTGTAGGTTACTAACGAGGACAGCTGACTTAATAAACTTAAAACATCAAAATATATTAAAAGTGTTGTAAATATATTTTGAACATACTTTGATATATATGTATATATTGTTATAGGTTCGTGAATCAACCAGTGGCCAAGTCTTACTTCCCGACGAAGTAAAAATCTGTGAAAGTGAGTTATAGTCCCACTTTTAAAATCTAATATTTTTGGGATGAGAATACATGCAGGTTTTATAAATGATTTAAAAAATAGACACAAGTACGTGAAACTACATTCTATGGTTGAATTATCGAAATCGAATATGCCCCTTTTTATTAAGTCTGGTAATCTAAGAATTAGGGAACAGACACCCTAATTGACGTGAATCCTAAAGATAGATCTATTGGGCCTAACAAACCCCATCCAAAGTACCGGATGCTTTAGTACTTTGAAATTTATATCATATCCGAAGGGTGTCCCGGAATGATGGGGATATTCTTAAATATGCATCTTGTTAATGTCGGTTACCAGGTGTTCACCATATGAATGATTTTTATCTCTACGTATGGGATGTGTATTGAAATATGAAATCTTGTGGTCTATTGTTACGCTTTTATAGTTATAGGTTAAACCTATAACTCACCAACATTTTTGTTGATGTTTAAAGCATGTTTATTCTCAGGTGAATACTAAGAGCTTCCGCTGTTGCATACTAAAATAAGGACAAGATTTGGAGTCCATGTTTGTATGATATTGTGTAAAAACTGCATTCAAGTAACTGATTTCGATGTAACATATTTGTATTGTAAACCATTATGTAATGGTCGTGTGTAAACAGGATATTTTAGATTATCATTATTTGATAATCTACGTAAAGCTTTTTAAACCTTTATTTATGAAATAAAGGTTATGGTTTGTTTTAAAAATGAATGCAGTCTTTGAAAAACGTCTCATATAGAGGTCAAAACCTCGCAACGAAATCAATTAATATGGAACGATTTTAATCAATAAGAACGGGACATTTCAGTTGGTATCCGAGCGTTGGTCTTAGAGAACCAGAAAATTTGCATTAGTGTGTCTTATCGAGTTTGTTAGGATGCATTAGTGAGTCTGGACTTCGACCGTGTTTTCTTTAAAAATGATTGCTTAACATTTTTGTTGGAAACTATATATTTTTAACATATGAATATTATGTGATATATTAATCTCTTAACGTGTTTGATATTATGTGATAGATGTCTACCTCTAGAACAAGTCTCATTGACTCACCTAATAATAATGAAGAGTCAAATGTAAATTGGAATGATTCGTGGACTGATTCACAAGTTCCCGAAGAGGAACCGGAAGAAGAGTCGGAACCGGAAGAAGAATCGGAACTGGAAGAAGAATCGGAACCGGAAGAAGAAATAGAACCGGTGGGGGAAATAATAAAACGGTTAAGTAAAAGAGAATCCTCAACCAACCGACCAAGGTTAATTATGGTCAATGGTGTTTCCGCCAAGGAAGCAAAATATTGGGAGGATTACCAATTCTCCGATGAATCAGATTCTGACGAGAATTCCGATGATGTTATAGAAATTACCCCAACTGAATTTAAAAAGGCAAAAGAAAATAATAACGGAAAGGGCATAAAAATAGAGAAATCTAATTCCAACCCCGATGAACTTTATATGTATCGTCAACCCCCGAAGTCCTTAAGTTGTAACAATGACCCGGGAACCTCTAAACCACCAGGTTTTTCTAAACCAATGTGGACAACGACGGCTCGTATTAGGGGAACATCATATATCCCTAGAAACTTGGCAAAACGAACCAAAACCGAACAAGAAGAAACGAGCGAGTCGGAATAAGATAGTTGTATTCGTGTGGTGTAAAATATATAATATAGTGTGCTTATGCTTTATGATATATGTAAAAATTGCTTGTATTAATAAGTATTTTTTTTTATGAATATAACTCTTGTCTATTTTACAGTATAAAAACACAAAATGGATAGACAACCCAATATTTTAAGAGACCTACCCGGAGACATGATTGATGAAATCTTGTCTAGAGTCGGTCAGAATTCCTCGGCACAACTATTTAAGGCGAGATCAGTTTGTAAGACATTCGAAGAACGTTCCAAGAAGGCCTTGGTTTATAAAAGGCTTTCGTTTGAAAGATGGGGGATATCACATTGGGAAACCCATAAGTTACGATGTGTTTACTTTGACATATATATTGCGGGGAACCCAAATGCTATTTTACGCAACGGGTTAAGAAATTATTTTGACTCAATGTATCCGAATATAGGACTTCATGATTTAGAAAAAGCGGCTAACATGCAACATAAAGAAGCATGCTATGCTTACTGGTTAGTAATGTTCGCTTCTCACCAAAGTGAGAAAAAGAACATCGGGCTACAGCTATTAAACAAAACGTTCCCACAAGTGACGGAGTCGGTAATTGGGGTAAGAAATGAGGTTTTTAGGTTATTACGAGACTGTTGGTCATTACGTAACCCTCGTCCCTTTGACGACGTTACAACACGCTGTCTTATCAACGGCCATAATGGTTATGTTCCACAAGACTAAGGATGGGAAGTAGTCCTAATAAAACCAGAATGCATGAATTATCTTGTGTCTTTGCTGAACGACTTGTGTACTAGCTAGAATTATCTTCACAACTATCTTGTATCAAAGTTATTGTGTGCTATATTTCATGCTTTATGTAAAATAAGCGGTATGGTAAGTTTGTAAAATATTGTATAAAAGTTTGAACGCGAAATATTATTATAATCAGTTTTTCATATAGAATTGTAGTAGTTGAATTGTATATTAGCTACTAAGTATGAACTTAACGGGTAGGTACTACCCGAATTTAAACTTATAAAACGCTAATATGAAGAAAAAGCTTTTATAAATGAGTTCATATTATGCTACGAAATACTATTAACTACTCTTAATATTCTGTATGATTAACTTGTTCCATTTGACTATTTTGAAGGAAATGGCACCGACTACTCGACACACCGTGAATATGAATGAAGAGGAATTCCGTACTTTTCTAGCTTCAAACATAGCCGCAGTACAGGCTGCGCTACATACCAACAATAACCTTGGATCTAGTAGTACAGGAAATCGTGTAGGATGCACCTACAAAGAATTCACTGCCTGCAAACCTTTGGAATTTGATGGAACCGAAGGACCGATCGGATTGAAACGGTGGACCGAGAAGGTCGAATCGGTGTTTGATATAAGTAAGTGTACTGAAGAGGACAAAGTGAAGTACGCTACACATACCTTCACAGGTTCTGCGTTAACATGGTGGAATACCTATCTAGAGCAAGTGAGACAAGACGATGCGTACGCACTACCGTGGTCAGCATTCAAGCACTTGATGAACGAGAAGTACCGTCCCAGAACAGAGGTCAATAAGCTCAAGACAGAACTTAGAGGGTTACGAACCCAAAGATTTGATATTACCACGTACGAAAGACGATTCACAGAATTGTACCTATTGTGTCCGGGAGCATTCGAAGATGAGGAAGAGATGATCGACTCGTTTGTGAAAGGATTACCGGAAAGAATCCAAGAAGATATAAGTTCACACGAGCCCGCCTCCATACAACAGGCATGTAGAATGGCTCACAAACTAGTGAACCAGATTGAAGAAAGAATTAAAGAACAGACTGCTGAAGAGGCCAATGTGAAGCAAGTTAAAAGAAAGTGGGAGGAAAACGGTGATAAGAATCACCAATACAACAATAACAGAAATTACAACAATAATCGCAATAATTATCCCAACAATCGCAACATCAATCGCAACTACAACAAACGACCCAACAACAACAACAACAACAACAACAGCAACTACAACAATCATCCCAACAACAATAATAACCGCAACAACAATAACAATCAGAAGCAGCTATGCCAAAGGTGTGAAAAGTATCACTCGGGGTTCTGCACCAAATTTTGCAACAAGTGTAAAAGAAATGGTCATAGCGCGGCGAAGTGTGTGGTCTACGGACCAGGGGTTAATAGAACGAAAGGAACAAATGGTGTCAGAACGAGTAATGGTGGAGCAAGTAGTGTCAGAGAAAGTTATGCCAATGTAGTTTGTTATAAATGTGGAAAACCGGGCCACATTATTAGAAATTGCCCGAACCAGGAGAACACGATTGGACAAGGCCGCGGAAGAGTTTTCAATATTAATGCGACAGAGGCACAGGAAGACCCGGAGCTTGTTACGGGTACGTTTCTTATTGACAATAAATCTGCTTACGTTTTATTTGATTCGGGTGCGGATAGAAGCTATATGATTAGAGATTTTTGTGCTAAATTAAGTTGTCCATTGATGCCTTTGGATAGTAAATTTTTACTCGAATTAGCAAATGGTAAATTAATTTCAGCAGATAATATATGTCGGAATCGAGAAATTAAACTTGTTAGCGAAACATTTAAGATTGATTTGATACCAGTAGAGTTAGGGAGTTTTGATGTGATAATCGGTATGGACTGGTTGAAAGAAGTGAAAGCAGAGATCGTTTGTTACAAAAATGCAATTCGCATTATACGAGAAAAAGGAAAACCCTTAATGGTGTACAGAGAAAAGGGCAACACGAAGCTACATCTTATTAGTAATTTGAAGGCATAAAAACTAATAAGAAAAGGTTGCTATGCTGTTCTAGCACACGTCGAGAAAGTACAAACTGAAGAAAAGAGCATCAATGATGTTCCCATTTCAAAAGAATTTCCCGATGTATTTCCGAAAGAATTACCGGGACTACCTCCACATCGATCTGTTGAATTTCAAATAGATCTTGTACCAGGAGCTGCACCAATAGCTCGTGCTCCTTACAGACTCGCACCCAGCAAGATGAAAGAACTGCAAAGCCAATTACAAGAACTTTTAGAGCGTGGTTTCATTCGACCAAGCACATCACCGTGGGGAGCTCCTGTTTTGTTTGTCAAGAAGAAAGATGGTACATTCAGGTTGTGTATCGACTACCGAGAGTTGAACAAACTTACCATCAAGAACCGCTACCCACTACCGAGAATCGACGACTTATTTGATCAACTACAAGGCTCGTCTGTTTATTCAAATATTGACTTACGTTCCGGGTATCATCAAATGCGGGTGAAAGAAGATGATATTCCAAAGACTGCTTTCAGAACACGTTACGGTCATTACGAGTTTATGGTCATGCCATTTAGTTTAACTAATGCACCAGTTGTGTTCATGGACCTTATGAACCGAGTGTGTGGACCATACCTTGACAAGTTTGTCATTGTTTTCATTGATGACAAACTTATTTACTTAAAGAATGACCAAGAACACGGTGAACATTTGAGAAAGGTGTTAGAAGTATTGAGGAAGGAAGAATTGTACGCTAAGTTTTCAAAGTGTGCATTTTGGTTGGAAGAAGTTCAATTCCTCGGTCACATAGTGAACAAAGAAGGTATTAAGGTGGATCCGGCAAAGATAGAAACTGTTGAAAAGTGGAAAACCCCGAAAACTCCAAAACACATACTCCAGTTTTTAGGACTAGCTGGTTACTACAGAAGGTTCATCCAAGACTTTTCCAGAATAGCAAAAGCCTTGACTGCATTAACGCATAAAGGGAAGAAATTTGAATGGAATGATGAACAAGAGAAAGCGTTTCAGTTATTGAAGAAAAAGCTAACTACGGAACCTATATTGTCATTGCTTGAAGGGAATGATGATTTTGTGATTTATTGTGACGCATCAAAGCAAGGTCTCGGTTGTGTATTAATGCAACGAACAAAGGTGATTGCTTATGCGTCTAGACAATTGAATATTCACGAGTAAAATTATACGACGCATGATTTGGAATTAGGCGCGGTTGTTTTTGCATTAAAGACTTGGAGGCACTACTTATATGGGGTCAAAAGTATTATATATACCGACCACAAAAGTCTTCAACACATATTTAATCAGAAACAACTGAATATGAGGCAGCGTAGGTGGATTGAATTGTTGAATGATTACGACTTTGAGATTCGTTACCACCCGGGGAAGGCAAATGTGATAGCCGACGCCTTGAGCAGGAAGGACAGAGAACCCATTCGAGTAAAATCTATGAATATAATGATTCACACTAACCTTACTACTCAAATAAAGGAGGCGCAACAAGGAGTTTTAAAAGAGGGAAATTTAAAGGATGAAATACCCAAAGGATCGGAGAAGCATCTTAATATTCGGGAAGACGGAACCCGGTATAGGGCTGAAAGGATTTGGGTACCAAAATTTGGAGATATGAGAGAAATGGTACTTAGAGAAGCTCATAAAACCAGATACTCAATACATCCTGGAACGGGGAAGATGTACAAGGATCTCAAGAAACATTTTTGGTGGCCGGGTATGAAAGCCGATGTTGCTAAATACGTAGGAGAATGTTTGACGTGTTCTAAGGTCAAAGCTGAGCATCAGAAACCATCAGGTCTACTTCAATAACCCGAAATCCCGGAATGGAAATGGGAAAACATTACCATGGATTTCATCACTAAATTGCCAAGGACTGCAAGTGGTTTTGATACTATTTGGGTAATAGTTGATCGTCTCACCAAATCAGCACACTTCCTGCCAATAAGAGAAGATGACAAGATGGAGAAGTTAGCACGACTGTATTTGAAGGAAGTCGTCTCCAGACATGGAATACCAATCTCTATTATCTCTGATAGGGATGGCAGATTTATTTCAAGATTCTGGCAGACATTACAGCAAGCATTAGAAACTCGTCTAGACATGAGTACTGCCTATCATCCACAAACTAATGGGCAGAGTGAAAGGACGATACAAACGCTTGAAGACATGCTACGAGCATGTGTTATTGATTTCGGAAACAGTTGGGATCGACATCTACCGTTAGCAGAATTTTCCTACAACAACAGCTACCATTCAAGCATTGAGATGGCACTGTTTGAAGCACTTTATGGTAGAAAGTGCAGGTCTCCGATTTGTTGGAGTGAAGTGGGGGATAGACAGATTACGGGTCCGGAGATTATACAAGAAACTACCGAGAAGATCATCCAAATTCAACAACGGTTGAAAACCGCCCAAAGTCGACAAAAGAGCTACGCCGACATTAAAAGAAAAGATATAGAATTTGAAATTGGAGAGATGGTCATGCTTAAGGTTGCACCTTGGAAAGGCGTTGTTCGATTTGATAAACGAGGGAAATTAAATCTAAGGTATATTGGACCATTCAAGATTATTGATCGTGTCAGACCAGTAGCTTACCGACTTGAGTTACCTCAACAACTCGTGGCTGTACATAACACTTTCCACGTCTCGAATTTGAAGAAATGTTTTTCTAAAGAAGATATCACTATTCCATTAGATGAAATCCGAATCAACGAAAAACTTCAATTCATCGAAGAACCCGTCGAAATAATGGATCGTGAGGTTAAAATACTTAAGCAAAACAAGATACCAATTGTTAAGGTTCGATGGAGTGCTCGTAGAGGACCCGAGTTCACCTGGGAGCATGAAGATCAGATGAAGAAGAAATACCCGCATCTATTTCCAGAAGATTCGTCAACACCTTCAAAAGATTAAAATTTCGGGACGAAATTTATTTAACGGGTAGGTACTGTAGTGACCCGAACTTTTCCATGTTTATATATATATTAAATGAAATTGTTATTTACATGATTAAGTGTTTCCAACATGTTAAGCAATCAAACTTGTTAAGACTTGATTAATTGAAATAGGTTTCATATAGACAATTGACCACCCAAGTTGACCGGTGATTCACGAACGTTAAAACTTGTAAAAACTATATGATGACATATATATGGATATATATATAGTTAACATGATATTATGATAATTAAACATATCATTAAGTATATTAACAATGAACTACATATGTAAAAGCAAGACTACTAACTTAATGATTTTGAAACGAGACATATATGTAAAGATTATTGTTGTAACGACATTTAATGTATATAGATCATATTAAGAGATATTCATACATCATAATATCATGATAATATAATAATTTAAAATCTCATTTGATATTATAAACATTGGGTTAACAACATTTAACAAGATCGTTAACCTAAAGGTTTCAAAACAACATTTACATGTAACGACTAACGATGACTTAACGACTCAGTTAAAATGTATATACATGTAGTGTTTTAATATGTATTCATACACTTTTGAAAGACTTCAAGGCACTTATCAAAATACTTCTACTTAACAAAAATTCTTACAATTACATCCTCGTTCAGTTTCATCAACAAATCTACTCGTATGCACTCGTATTCGTACTCGTACAATACACAGCTTTTAGATGTATGTACTATTGGTTTATACACTCCAATGATCAGCTCTTAGTACCCCTTGTGAGTCACCTAACACATGTGGGAACCATCATTTGGCAACTAGCATGAAATATCTCATAAAATTACAAAAATATGAGTAATCATTCATGACTTATTTACATGAAAACAAAATTACATATCCTTTATATCTAATCCATACACCAACGACCAAAAACACCTACAAACACTTTCATTCTTCAATTTTCTTCATATAATTGATCTCTCTCAAGTTCTATCTTCAAGTTCTAAGTGTTCTTCATAAATTCTACAAGTTCTAGTTTCATAAAATCAAGAATACTTCCAAGTTTGCTAGCTTACTTCCAATCTTGTAGAGTGATCATCCAATCTCAAGAAATCTTTCTTATTTACAGCAAGATATCTTTCTAATACATTGTATTACTCATATTCAAACTTTGATTCAATTTCTATAACTATAACAATCTTATTTCGAGTGAAAATCTTACTTGAACTGTTTTCGTGTCATGATTCTGCTTCAAGAACTTTCAAGCCATCCAAGGATCCTTTGAAGCTAGATCCATTTTTATCATTTCCAGTAGGTTTATCCAAGGAACTTGAGGTAGTAATGATATTCATAACATCATTCGATTCATACATAAAAAGCTGTCTTATTCAACGTTATAAACTTGTAATCACTAGAACATAGTTTAGTTAATTCTAAACTTGTTTGCAAATAAAGTTAATCCTTCTAACTAGACTTTCAAAATCAACTAAACACATGTTCTATATCCATATGATATGCTAACTTAATGATTTAAAACCAGGAAACACGAAAAACACCGTAAAACCGGATTTACACCGCCGTAGTAACACCGCGGGCTGTTTTGGGTTAGTTAATTAAAAACTATGATAAACTTTGATTTAAAAGTTGTTGTTCTGGGAAAATGAGTTTTCTAATGAACATGAAACTATATCCAAAAATCATAGTTAAACTCAAAGTGGAAGTATGTTTTCTAAAATGGTCATCTAGACGTCGTTCTTTCGACTGAAATGACTACCTTTACAAAAACGACTTGTAACTTATATTTCCGACTATAAACCTATACTTTTTATATTTAGATTCATAAAATAGAGTTCGATATGAAACCATAGCAATTTGATTCACTCAAAACGGATTTAAAATGAAGAAGTTATGGGTAAAACAAGATTGGATATTTTTTTGATTTTTTAGCTACGGGAAATATTAACAATTCTATACAAATCATATCCTAGCTAACTTATATTGTATTATACATGTATTCTAATATATTATGTAATCTTGAGATACCATAGACACATATACAATGTTTTGACCTATCATGTCGACACATCTATATATATTTCGGAACAACCATAGACACACTATATGTGAATGTTGGAGTTAGCTATACAGGGTTGATGTTGATTCCAAAATATATATAGTTTGAGTTGTGATCAATACTGAGATATGTATACACTGGGACGTGGATTGATTCAAGATAATTTATATCGATTTATTTCTGTACATCTAACTGTGGACAACTAGTTGTAGGTTACTAACGAGGACAGCTGACTTAATAAACTTAAAACATCAAAATATATTAAAAGTGTTGTAAATATATTTTGAACATACTTTGATATATATGTATATATTGTTATAGGTTCGTGAATCAACCAGTGGCCAATTCTTACTTCCCAATGAAGTAAAAATCTGTGAAAGTGAGTTATAGTCCCACTTTTAAAATCTAATATTTTTGGGATGAGAATACATGCAGGTTTTATAAATGATTTACAAAATAGACACAAGTACGTGAAACTACATTCTATGGTTGAATTATCGAAATCGAATATGCCCCTTTTTATTAAGTCTGGTAATCTAAGAATTAGGGAACAGACACCCTAATTGACGCGAATCCTAAAGATAGATCTATTGGGCCTAACAAACCCCATTCAAAGTACCGGATGCTTTAGTACTTTGAAATTTATATCATATCCGAAGGGTGTCCCGGAATGATGGGGATATTCTTAAATATGCATCTTGTTAATGTCGGTTACCAGGTGTTCACCATATGAATGATTTTTATCTCTATGTATGGGTTGTGTATTGAAATATGAAATCTTGTGGTCTATTGTTACGATTTGATATATATAGGTTAAACCTATAACTCACCAACATTTTTGTTGATGTTTAAAGCATGTTTATTCTCAGGTGAATACTAAGAGCTTCCGCTGTTGCATACTAAAATAAGGACAAGATTTGGAGTCCATGTTTGTATGATATTGTGTAAAAACTGCATTCAAGAAACTGATTTCGATGTAACATATTTGTATTGTAAACCATTATGTAATGGTCGTGTGTAAACAGGATATTTTAGATTATCATTATTTGATAATCTACGTAAAGCTTTTTAAACCTTTATTTATGAAATAAAGGTTATGGTTTGTTTTAAAAATGAATGCAGTCTTTGAAAAACGTCTCATATAGAGGTCAAAACCTCGCAACGAAATCAATTAATATGGAACGTTTTTAATCAATAAGAACGGGACATTTCATTCTTGAGCACACTAATGTGTCCAGTGGGTTGTTTAAGCGAAGATATATATAAGACTCGCCGAAAACTGATTCCCGGGGCTCAAGTAATGACCCGATGAACTTTTAATCAAAACTTATGGTCATTAATTATGACTTATGATATAAATAATGAATTTCATTATTAATAATTACATATGATATAAAAACTAATTAACTTAATTTAAGACTTATGATATATATATTTATTATATCATTTATTAATTACTTATGATTTAATTAAACATTTGATTAAACTTATGATTAATAATACTTTTATTATTAATGAAAAATACTTATGGTAAGTATTAAACTTATATTATGAGATTATTATAATAAGACTTATAATAAGGATTAATTAATTATTTAATTATTATAAGGCTTAGTTATTATTTAATTATAATTTAATTATTAAATACTTATGATTTAATAATTATAATTAGAAACTTATGATATAATTAATAATTCATTATTAATTAATAATACTTATGATATGATTTAAAATCTATTATTAATTAATAATACTTATATTATGATTAATATTTAATTAATTAATTAAATACTTATATTAATTATATCATTTAAACTTATGTTAACTTTAATAATTCATTTTAATTTAATTAAACTTATGTTATGATATAATTATACATATATGACTTTAATTAACATTATAACCTATATTATTATTATAACTTATACTTTTAAAATTAACGCTGACTATGTTTGACTAAGGTTGACTTTGGGTTGATTTTCAGTTGACTTTGACTTTCAGTTGACTTTTGTTGGCTTTCTAATTAAGAAAAATTTCCTAACTTATATACTTTCCAAAAATAGCAACTTTCTAAATATAGAAACTTTCTAAATTTAGAAACTTTCTAAAAATAGAAACTTTCCTAAAATAGAAACTTTCCTAAAATAGAAGCTTTCAAAAAATGGAAACCTGCTAAAATAGAAACTTTCTAAAAATAGAAAGTGTGTCTGTACGCTGTTCCGATCAAACCGAAGCATGTTGAGTGTTAGTCCATGTTTAATTGCAACCAGTACAATAGCTATCATACTAAGACTTGACCTAAGTAAGTTATTTATATCGACATGCTTTATTTATAGGTCGACGTTGTGATCATCCCTGAACACTTTACTTCGTTGTTGTTCGCATTTTGTGTTGTTACTACTTTTGCTTCAAGGTGAGTTATAGTCCCGTTTTTACATAATTTTTAAAGTATATTTTTGGGATGTGATTACATGCATTTTATATTACGTTTAGACACAAGTGGCAATTAAATTAAATTATTCATTATGAGTTGAACAAAAATATTCCCTAGTGTGGTAACTGTAATCACTGGTTTCTACTGGTGAACGCGAATCCTACGGATAGATCTATCGGGTTTGACATGTAGTGACCCGAACTTTTTCATGTTTATATATATTAAATGAAATTGTTATTTACATGATTAAGTGTTTCCAACATGTTAAGCAATCAAACTTGTTAAGACTTGATTAATTGAAATAGGTTTCATATAGACAATTGACCACCCAAGTTGACCGGTGATTCACGAACGTTAAAACTTGTAAAAACTATATGATGACATATATATGATTATATATATAGTTAACATGATATTATGATAAGTAAGTATCTCATTAGGTATTTTAACGATGAGTTATATACATAAAATTGAGTTTATTGAATTAAGAACCTCGAAACGATATATATAACGATTATCATTATAACAACGTCTTACTAAATACATATGAATCATATTAAGATATTGATACACTATGTTTAATCATGATAAATGATAAGTAAACATGTCATTAAGTGTATTAACAATGAACTACATATGTAAAAACAAGACTACTAACTTAATGATTTCGAAACGAGACATATATGTAACGATTATCGTTGTAACAACATTTAACTATATATATATATATATATATATATATATATATATATATATATATATATATATATATATATATATATATATATATATATATATATATATATATATATATATATATATATATATATATATATATATATATATATATATATATATATATATATATATATATATATATATATATATATATCATACTAAGATATATTAATATATCACAATATCATGATAATGTAATAATTTAACATCTCTTTAGATATAATAAATAATGGGTTAACAACATTTAACAAGATCGTTAACCTAAAGGTTTCAAAACAACATTTACATGTAACGACTAACGATGACTTAACGACTCAGTTAAAATGTATATACATGTAGTGTTTTAATATGTATTCATACACATTTGAAAGACTTCAAGACACTTATCAAAATATTTCTACTTAACAAAATGCTTACAATTACATCCTCGTTCAGTTTCACCAACAATTCTACTCGTATGCACCCGTATTCGTACTCGTACAATACACAGCTTTTAGATGTATGAACTATTGGTATATACACTCCAATGATCAGCTCTTAGCATCCCATGCTAGTAACCAAACACATGTGAGAACCATCATTTGGCAACTAGCATGAAATATCTCATAAAATTACAAAAATATTAGTAATCATTCATGATTATTTACATGTAAACAAAATTACACATCCTTTATATCTAATCCATATAACAAAGACCAAAAACACCTACAAACACTTTCATTCTTAAATTTTCTTCATCTAATTGATCTCTCTCAAGTTCTATCTTCAAGTTCTAAGTGTTCTTCATAAATTATATAAGTTCTAGTTTCATAAAATCACGAATACTTCCAAGTTTGCTAGCTTACTTCCAATCTTGTAAAGTGATCATCCAACCTCAAGAACCTTTCTTATTTATAGTAAGATATCTTTCTAATACAAGGTAATACTCATATTAAAACTTTGATTCAATTTCAATAACTATAACAATCTTATTTCGAGTGGAAATCTTACTTGAACTTGTTTTCGTGTCATGATTCTGCTTCAAGAACTTTCAAGCCATCCAAGGATTCTTTGAAGCTAGATCCATTTTTATCATTTCCAGTAGATTTATCCACAAAACCTGAGGTAGTTATGATGTTCATAACATC
The DNA here is from genome assembly GCF_046630445.1 of Rutidosis leptorrhynchoides. NCBI lineage: Eukaryota > Viridiplantae > Streptophyta > Magnoliopsida > Asterales > Asteraceae > Rutidosis > Rutidosis leptorrhynchoides. The sequence continues at coordinate 245,336,229 of NC_092337.1, forward strand.
ATTCGATTCATATATATAAAACTACCTTATTCGAAGGTTTAAACTTGAAATCACTAGAACATAGTTTAGTTAATTCTAAACTTGTTCGCAAACAAAAGTTAATCCTTCTAACTTGACTTTTAAAATCAACTAAACACATGTTCTATATCTACATGATATGCTAACTTAATGATTTAAAACCTGAAAACGCGAAAAACACCGTAAAACCGGACATACGCCGTCGTAGTAACACCGCGGGCTATTTTGGGTTTGATAATTAAAAACTATGATAAACTTTGATTTAAAAGTTGTTCTTCTGGGAAAATTATTAATCTTATGAACATGAAATTATATCCAAAAATCATGGTTAAACTCATAGTGGAAGTATGTTTTTCAAAATGGTCATCAAGACGTCGTTTATTCGACTGAAATGACTACCTCTTACAAAATAGAGTTCAATATAAAACCATAGTAATTTTATTCACTCAAAACGGATTTAAAACGAAGAAGTTATGGGTAAAACAAGATTGGATATTTTTTAATTGTTGTAGCTACGGGAAATATTGTAACAATTCTATACAAATCATATCCTAGCTAACTTATATTGTATTATACATGTATTCTAATATATTATGTAATCTTGGGATACCATAGACACGTATGCAAATGTTTTGACATATCATATCGACCCATGTATATATATTATTTGGAACAACCATAGACACTCTATATGCAGTAATGTTTGAGTTAGCTATACAGGGTTGAGGTTGATTCCAAAAATATATATAATTTGAGTTGTGATCTAGCCTGAGACGTGTATATACTGGGTCGTGGATTGATTCAAGATAAAATATATCAATTTATTTCTGTACATCTAACTGTGGACAACTAGTTGTAGGTTACTAACGAGGACAGCTGACTTAATAAACTTAAAACATCAAAATGTATTAAAAATGTTGTAAATATATTTTGAACATACTTTGATATATATATGTATATATTTGTTATAGGTTCGTGAATCGACCAGTGGCCAAGTCTTATTCTCGATGAAGTAAAAATCTGTGAAAGTGAATTATTGTCCCACTTTTAAAATCTAATATTTTGGAATGAGAATACATGCAGTTTTATAAATGTTTTACGAAATAGACACAAGTAAATGAAACTACATTATATGGGTGAATGATCGAAGCCGAATATGCCCATTTTTCTTGGTAGCCTAAGAATTAGTAAACCGATCAACTAATTGACGCGAATCCTAAAGATAGATCTATTGGGCCTAACGAACCCCATCCAAAGTACCGGATGCTTTAGTACTTCGAATTCGTTTTTATCATGTCCGAAGGATTTCCCGGAATAATAGGGGATATTCTTATATGCATCTTGTTAATGTCGGTTACCAGGTGTTCACCATATGAATGATTTTTATCTCTATGTATGGGATGTATATTGAAATATGAAATCTTGTGGTCTATTATTATGATTTGATAATATATAGGTTAAACCTATAACTCACCAACATTTTTGTTGACGTTTTAAGCATGTTTATTCTCAGGTGATTATTAAGAGCTTCCGTTGTTGCATACTAAAATAAGGACAAGATTTGGAGTCCATGCTTGTATGATATTATGTAAAAAATGCATTCAAGAAAATTATTTTTGAGGTAATATATTCTTATTGTAAACCATTATGTAATGGTCGTGTGTAAACGGTATATTTTAGATTATCATTATTTGATAATCTACGTAATGCTTTTTAAACCTTTATAGATAAAATAAAGGTTATGGTTGTTTTAAAAATGAATGCAGTCTTTGAAAAACGTCTCATATAGAGGTCAAAACCTCGCGACGAAATCAATTAATATGGAACGTTTATAATCAATATGAATGGGACATTTCAGTTGGTATCCGAGCGTTGGTCTTAGAGAACTAAAAATTTGTATTAGTGTGTCTTATCGAGTTTGTTAGGATACATTAGTGAGTCTGGACTTCGACCGTGTTTTCTTTAAAAACGATTGCTTAATACTTTTGTTGGAAACTATATATTATTAACATGTAAATATAATGTGATATATTAACCCCTTAATGTGTTTGATATTGTGTGATAGATGTCTACCACTAGTACAAATTCCACCGATTCACCTAATAATAATGAAGAGTCGAATATATTTTGGGAAGATTCACAAATTCACAAAGAGGAACCGGAAGAAGAGGAACCGGAAGAGGAGGAATGTAAGACCCAAATATTATCCTTGTATATAAGCAAAGTTACGATACCCGAAGCGGGGTTTTGTTGTATATATTTTAAATCATGGAAGAATTCTGAACTGGGGGAGTCGCGCGCCGCGCGGGTATATGGCGCGCGGCGCCATCTGTCTGCGACAGATTCCCCTTTTCTTTTAATTAGATATTTTGAGGTCATTTTGGTAAAAATACTTTGGGACCTGAATTTAATGCCTTAGATCAGTTTTGGGAGCTCATTCACTCCATTCACAACCACCTTATATTCTCAAATTCAATTCTAGTGAGAGAGTGCATTTCTTGAGTGAGAAATCTTCATTAAAGGGTAAAGGAGGTTGAATAGGGTCTTAGTGCGAGTTCTAAAGTCGTTCATCTAGTCGCTAGCTACGTAGTGATTGTGTTGGTAAGTTCTAAAACCTAGATTCTTACTTTAATTGCATTAAGGGTTAGGGTTTGGGTTAGTGATGCACACAAAACCCACTTGCTAGTAATTTGGGGGTTTTTGGGTGAAATTGGGTCATGAAGACTCGAGGATGACCAATTAGGGTTTTCAAGTATTAAATTATGTTTATGAACTTAAATTGGTTAGTTAAAGAACTAGAACACTTTAATGATATGTAAATGGGTGTTAATTGGGTATGATGACCCAAATGGGTGTGTTGACCTTGAAATGGGTCAAATGAGTCTTTAATGACCTAAGTGGCCTTGCATGTGTGGAAATGAGTTAACTTTGTGACTTAAAAGTGTTTTAAACCTATCTTGGTTAATGATTAGGGTTTTGGTGTGTGTTGACCCAAAATTAGGGTTAATGGTGCAAAATGGGTTGAAATTGCACCTTGGGTCAAAATGGCTTTGGAATGGTGAAAGGATCAGTTGACCAACTTAAGTTTGCGTTTGATAATATGTATAATATGATAGGTGAGTTACATTGAGGTCTTGCAAGCTCGGGTAACTTTTCACAAGAGGTCTATTTGTTGTAGTGTGAAATGTGAAGTATCGAGGTGGTAAGGCACCACATCTCACGTGAAGAGTGTAGCATCGAGGTGTTAAGATGCCACTCGGGGTGAAGCATCGAGGTGTTAAGATGCCACCTAGGAGTGTAGTGTCGAGGTGTTAAGACACCACTCCGTAAATTAATAAGTGAAGCATCGAGGTGTTAAGATGCCACTCGGGGTGAAGTGCCGAGGTGTTAAGGTGACACCCTAGGGGTTAGTGGTGCGAGGTGTTAAGTGCCCTAACGGATGTTGTGAACACCGATGGCGTTTTCGCGAGCGTCATTCCCTTGTACTATTGGTTAACCATGGTTATTTGTATTGTAAGCATATTATATTATTCGAGTTATATTTATATGCGGTTGTTATGCTAGTTTGTGGTATTGGGGAATTATAGCTTGTTATTGTGACGATAAGCTAATTGTGTTTGCTAGCATGTTTGCGGTATTGTGTAAGTGTATGCAAGTAGGTATATTTATATATGTATTCGTATAATTATTGCATTTACTAAGCTTTGCTTACCCTCTCGTTGTTTACCTTTTTATAGGTTCAGTTGTGGACAAGGGTAAGGGCATTACCTTGGATTAGAGATCCCGCTTCGTTAGGGGATGCTTTTGGATGTGTTGACTTTTGGGAGTTTGATCGAGACATGGGTAGTTTAATCCCAAACGCCATGCTTATAGTGTAGTTTGGTACTTAAACTTTTTGGTGGTCGAAACTCATAAATTGTATTAAACTTGTATTTTGGGTCGTGTGGGCCCCGCTTGTAAAACATCATTTTTATGTTTGAATCGTGATAGTTTTACATATTTGAATGTGTGGTTAAAAGCGTGTCGTCTAAAAATGTCGGGAACTAGTCGATATTTTTTCGCATTTGAAACTTTTCGGACAGGCCTTCCTGGCGCGCCGCGCCACTTCACTGTACAACAATTTTTTTTATTATTTTGTATTTTCACGTGGTTTGGTCACGGGTTGTTTTGGGTTGTTACAAGTGGTATCAGAGCATGGTCTAAGGGATTTAGGCGACTTGAGATAGGTGCCTAGACTTAGACTTTATTGTGTGTACGCTTTATGCGGGACTTGTAGGACTTTGGCCCGGATCGGGAATTGTTAGTACTTTGGTTTATATTAACTAACCTCGTGCTAATTGTTTTGTGGTATGTTTTACAATCATTAAGCGAGATAGACGTTGTACTAGCAAGTTAATGCGATGTGCTCGCGTAACAATGATTAGCTACCATTGTTACGGGCACAAATCGTGTCGAATAAGCAATGTACGACGATTGTTGAGCAAGATGGAGTAGTGTGGTGTATATGAATATACATACGTGTTATGTCCTTTTGTTTCGCCGTTTAACCTACTTCGTTTAATAGAATGAAGACGAGAAACGGATCCGATCATGATAACGGAAGTACAAGTGAGGACGCCGAGTTTTCGGCCAAGGTTGAGGCCGTCTTTAAAAAGTTAAAAGCGGATTTTCTTACGGACGTCCGAAAGGTCTTCCAAGATTCAGTCGATGGACAAGTGACCGATTTGATAAATGAACGAATGAAGGCAACTATCGAAGAGGCCCTTGATGCTAGAAACATTTATCCTCGCGGTGAAGGAGGTGAAGGAAGGCGGGACTTCCACTACAAGAATTTCAAGGACGCTCAACCCCCGATGTTTAATGGGGTGCGAGATCCTTTAAAGAGTACATGTTGGATCTCCGATATCGAGGGAGCTTTCCGTACCGCGGAATGCCCTCCCGAGAAGAAAACAAGGTATGGTTCAAGCATGTTGCGGGAGGAAGCTAAGTTGTGGTGAGACGATAAGATCAACTTATATGGTGAATAGCAATGCATGAACTTGACATGGGAGGAGTTTAAGAGGGAATTCTTCAAAGAATACCGAACTTCTTCTGATCTTGATAGAATCCGGGACGAGTTGCACCATTTGCAACAAGGTTCAATGGACTTGGTCACACTCAAGTCTACCTTTTTGGCAAAAATTCGTTTTTGTCTGGAATATGTGGGTGACGATCACAAGTTAATGAAAGATTTCTACCGTACTTTGAATGATGAGTACAAGGGCAAGATTAGTCGGGGTATGGCTAAGTCGTTTGATGAATTGTTTGAGTTGGCTCGGGGTTTTGAGCCGGAGGTACCAAGAAAGAGCGATTTCACGTTTTCCAAAAGAAAGTTTGAAGGTTTTAGTTACTCTAACTCTTCAAACAAGAAGAACAAGAACAAGAAGGGTTCCGAAAGTGTCAATAGCATGAAGAAGGGCGCTACCGGTGGTTTTTCTTATACATGCTACAATTGTGGGCAACCGGGTCATATGGCTCGTGAATGTCCAAAACCATTTTTCGGAAACAAAATCACTTGTTTTAATTGTGGAAAAGAAGGGCATAAGAAGCCGGAGTGTCCCGATTTGCGAAACGATAATGTGAAGCGATTAGAGAAGGCGGCGGGTACGGCTAGGGGTCGCAATTATTTGATGACCAATGATGAAGCCAAACAATCGAACGAAGTTGTCTCAGGTACTTTCATGGTAAATTCTAATCCGGCAAGGATTCTTTTCGATAGTGGTGCAAATTTGTCATTTGTGTCTCCTAAATTTGCGCCAAAACTTGATAGACCGTTAGCTAAGTTAAGTCGTCCGGTAGAAGTCGAAATAGCGGACGGCAAGACAGTGCTAGTGGTTGATGTGTGTAAGAATTGTGATGTTGTGTTCGGTGACGAAAACTTTAAGATAGATCTCATTCCGATGACTTTGGGCGACTTTGATATTGTTGTGCGTATGGATTGGCTCAATTGTAATAGAGCCGATATTGCATGCCATGAAAAATTTATTCGTGTGAAGACCCCAAGTGGGGGAGAGTTAATTATTCACGGTGATAAGCGTAGAAGACTTGTGCCGATATGCACTTTTACACGGGCACGTCGTTTCCTTGTTAGTGGTGGCATGGCTTTTCTTGCCCATGTTGTTGATACTCGTGATGAGCCACCACCCATTCGTGAAATTCCGGTTGTTAGTGAATTCGAAGTCATCTTTTCGGACGAGTTACGAGGTGTTCCGGCGGAAAGACAAGTTGAATTTTGCATTGAGTTAGTTCCGGGAGCTATTCCCATTGCTAAAACTCCTTATCGTTTAGCACCGACGGAAATGCAAGAGTTGTTAAATCAAACCCAAGAGTTACTTGAGAAGGGTTTTATTCGACCGAGTGCTTTGCCATGGGGCGCTCCGGTTTTATTCGTGAAAAAGAAGGATGGTAGTATGAGGATGTGCATCGATTATCGGGAGTTAAATAAGGTGACAATCAAAAATCGTTATCCATTGCCTCGGATTGACGATTTGTTTGACCAACTCCAAGGTGCGACATATTTCTCAAAGATTGACCTACGGTCCGGCTATCACCAAATGCGGGTCCGTGAGGAATATATTGAGAAAACGGATTTTCGAACGCGTTATGGACATTTTGAGTTTGTAGTTATGCCTTTTGGTCTTATGAATGCACCGGCGGCATTCATGGATCTTATGAACCGAGTGTTCCAACCTATGTTGTACAAGTCAGTAATTGTGTTCATTGACGACATACTTGTCTACTCGAAAAGTATGGACGAACATGAACGTCATTTGCGTGAAGTATTGAAGACGTTACGAAAGGAGAAGTTGTATGCTAAGTTCTCTAAATGTGAATTTTGGCTAAGGGAGGTTCAATTCCTTGGCCATATTGTGAACAAAGACGGTATTCAAGTGGATCCGGGGAAGATAGAGACGGTGAAGAGTTGGAGACAACCGACTACGCCTACGGAGGTCCGAAGTTTTCTCGGATTGGCCGGTTATTATCGTCGGTTTATCCAAGACTTTTCTAAGATCGCTTCTTCGTTGACGAAATTGACGAGGAAGAATGCGAGATTTAATTGGGAGAACGAGCAGGAAATTGCTTTTCAGTTGTTAAAATAGAAGTTGTGTCAAGCTCCGGTGTTAGTGTTGCCGGAAGGAGTGGAAGACATGACGGTTTATTGTGATGCATCGTTAAATGGGCTCGGGTGTGTTCTAATGCAAAGAGGTAAAGTCATCACTTATGCCTCTCGACAATTGAAGGAACACGAGACGAGATATCCGACTCATGATCTTAAGTTGGCGGCGGTTGTGCATGCGTTGAAAATTTGGCGCCATTACTTTTATGGTGTCAAGTGTACGATTTATTCGGATCATAAGAGTTTGAAACATCTCTTTAATCAATGAGATTTGAATTATCGCCAACGTAGGTGGATGGATGTGGTGAAAGATTATGATTGTGAGATACTTTATCATCCGGGTAAGGCGAATGTTATCGCGGATGCGTTGAGTCGAAAGAGTCAACATCCGGCGATAAAAGTGGGATCGTTACGCTTGATTATTTCCAACGATTTTCTTGAGAAGCTTGGCGAGATTCAAATAGAGGCTTATGTTCACAACAAGCATGCGGAACGAATCATGGGCCAATCGGAGTTCATTACTATGGGCCCGCATGGTTTGTTGTCTTTTCAAGGAAGGGTGTGGGTGCCTAAGATGGGCTGTTACCGACGGGTGCTACTTGATGAAGCACATAAGTCAAAATATTCCATTCATCCGGGCGCGATGAAAATGTATCATGATTTGAGGAAGGATTATTAGTGGTCGGGCATGAAACGTGATGTTGTAAAATATGTGGAACAATGTGTTACTTGTTTGCAAGTAAAAGCCGAGCACCAAAAGTCGTATGGTAAATTGAAACCGTTAGAAATCCCGAAATGGAAATGGGAGCACATTACCATGGATTTCATTACAAAGTTACCTAAGACGGCGAGAACCCAATTTGATACAATTTGGGTGATAGTGGATCATTTGACGAAAAGTGCTTTGTTTCTTCCCATTAAAGAAGCGATATCGTCGGAGGCCTTGGCTAAGTTGTTTATCAAGGAAGTGGTCTCGCGACATGGGGTTCCTATATCTATTATTTCGGATCGAGATACCCGTTTTACATCTCGGTTTTGGGAAAAGTTTCATGAAGATATGGGTACACAATTGAAGTTGAGCACGGCGTATCATCCTCAAACGGATGGTCAAACCGAACGTACGAATCAAACTTTGGAAGATATGTTACGGGCGTGCATTATTGACTTCGGTGGTAGTTAGGATGAGCACTTGCCTTTGGTGAAATTCTCGTACAACAATAGTTATCACACTAGTATCGGGATGCCACCTTATGAGATACTTTATGGGCGAAGATGTCGAACTCCAATTTGTTGGGGTGAAGTGGGTCAAAGGGAAATCGGGAGTACCGATTTGGTTTTGGAGATGAATAGCAAGATTGATATTATTCGAGACCATTTGAAGAAGGCTCAAGATAGACAAAATTCGTATGTCGATAAACATAGACGAACGATTGAATTTCAAGAAGGTGATATGGTGATGCTTAAGGTTTCGCCATGGAAGGGTATTATTCGATTTTGAAAACGGGGAAAGTTAGCTCCTCGGTTTATTAGGCAATTCAAGGTTTTAGCTCGTATTGGTGAAGTTGCGTATCGTTTGGAATTACCCGAAGAGCTTGCGGGGATCCATAACACGTGTCATGTTTCCCATCTCTGTAAGTGTCTTGCGGATGATTCTTCATGGATGCCATTAGACGAAATTGAGCTAAACAACAAGTTAGAATATGTCAAGGAACCGATTGCTATCCTTGATGAGAAGGTGAAAATGTTGAGGAATAAAGAGGTGAGAACCTTTAAAGTTCAATGGCGACGGAGTAAAAGTTCCGAGTTCACTTGGGAGCACGAAGAATTCGTGTTGGTTTAACTTCCCTCTTGTCATGCGGCTTGGATTGCGAGGACGCAATCCGAATAAGTGGGGGAGAGTTGTAAGACCCAAATATTATCCTTGTATATAAGCGAAGTTACGATACCCGAAGTGGGGTTTTGTTGTATATATTTTAAATCATGGAAGAATTCTGAACTGCGGGAGTCATGCGCCGCGCGGGTATATGGCGCACCGCGCCATCTGTCTGCGACAGATTCCCCTTTTCTTTTAATTAGATATTTTGAGGGCATTTTGGTAAAACTACTTTGGGACCCGAATTTAATGCCTTAGATCAGTTTTGGGAGCTCATTCACTCCATTCACAACCACCTTATCTTCTCAAATTCAATTCTAGTGAGTGAGTGCATTTCTTGAGTGAGAAAGCTTCATTAAAGGGTAAAGGAGGTTGAATCGGGTCTTAGTGCGAGTTCTAAAGTCGTTCATCTAGTCGCTAGCTACGTAGTGATTGTGTTGGTAAGTTCTAAAACCTAGATTCTTACTTTAATTGCATTAAGGGTTAGGGTTTGGGTTAGTGATGCACACAAAACCCACTTGCTAGTAATTTGGGGGGTTTTGGGTGAAATTGGGTCATGAAGACTCAAGGATGACCAATTAGGGTTTTCAAGTATTAAATTATGTTTATGAACTTAAATTGGTTAGTTAAAGTACTAGAACACTTTAATGATATGTAAATGGGTGTTAATTGGGTATGATGACCCAAATGGGTGTGTTGACCTTGAAATGGGTCAAATGAGTCTTTAATGACCTAAGTGGCCTTGCATGTGTGGAAATGAGTTAACTTTGTGACTTAAAAGTGTTTTAAACCTATCTTGGTTAATGATAAGGGTTTTGGTGTGTGGTGACCCAAAATTAGGGTTAATGGTGCAAAATGGGTTGAAATTGCACCTTGGGTCAAAATGGCTTTGGAATGGTGAAAGGATCGGTTGACCAACTTGAGTTTGCGTTTGATAATATGTATAATATGATAGGTGCGTTACATTGAGGTCTTGCAAGCTCGGGTAACTTTTCACAAGAGTTTTGAGGTGAGTGGAATAATTATATGCATAGGTATATAATGTATCTATTTGTTGTAGCGTGAAATGTGAAGTGTCGAGGTGTTAAGACACCACGTCTCACGTGAAGAGTGTAGCATCGAGGTGTTAAGATGCCACTTGGGGTGAAGCATCGAGGTGTTAAGATGCCACCTAGGAGTGTAGTGTCAAGGTGTTAAGACACCACTCCGTAAATTAATTAGTGAAGCATCGAGGTATTAAGATGCCACTTGGGGTGAAGTGCCGAGGTGTTAAGGTGCCACCCTAGGGGTTAGTGGTGCGAGGTGTTAAGTGCCCTAACGGATGTTGTGAACACCGATGGCGTTTTTGCGAGCGCCGTTCCCTTGTACTATTGGTTAACCGTGGTTATTTGTATTGTATGCATATTATTTTATTCGAGTTATATTTATATGCGGTTTCATGCTAGTTTGTGGTATTGGGGAATTATAGCTTGTTATTGTGACGATAAGCTAATTGTGTTTGCTAGCATGTTTGCGGTATTGTGTAAGTGTATGCTAGTAGGTATATTTATATATGTATTCGTATAATTATTGCATTCACTAAGCTTTGCTTACCCTCTCGTTGTTTACCTTTTTATAGGTTCAGTTGTGGACAAGGGTAAGGGCATTACCTTGGATTAGAGATCCCGCTTCGTTAAGGGACGCTTTTAGATGTGTTGACTTTTGGGAGTTTGACCGAGACGTGGGTAGTTTAATCCCAAACGCCATGCTCATAGTGTAGTTTGGTACTTAAACTTTTTGGTGGTCGAAACTCATAAATTGTATAAAACTTGTATTTTGGGTCGTGTGGGCCCTGCTTGTAAAACATCATTTTTATGTTTGAATCGTGATAGTTTTACATATTTGAATGTGTAGTTAAAAGCGTGTCGTCTAAGAATGTCGAGAACTAGTCTATCTTTTTTTGCATTTGAAACTTTCCGGACAGGCCTGAATGGCGCACCGCGCGGCCTTCCTGGCGCGCCGCGCCACTTCACTGTACAAATTTTTTTTTTTATTATTTTGTATTTTCACGTGGTTTGGTCGCGGGTTGGTTTGGGTTGTTACAAGGAACCGGAAGAGGAGGAACCGGAAAAAGAGGAACCAGAAAAAGAGGAACCGGAAGAGGAGGAACCAGAAGAAGAAGAGGTTCCGGAGGAAGAAATATTGATACCTATAGTATTGATACCTATAGTAAATCGATTAAATAAAAGAAAATCCTCAACCAACGGACCAAAGTTCATAATGGTCAATGGTGTTTCCGCCGAGGAAGCAAAATATTGGGAAGATTACCAATTTTCTGATGAATCGGATCCCGATGAGGATTTCGATGATGTTATAGAAATTACCTCGACCCAATTTAATAAAGCAAAATAAAATAATAAGGGAAAAGGTATAAAAATAGAGAAACCTGATTCCAACCCCGATGAGCTTTATATGTATCGGCAACCTTCGTATTTCATAAATTGTAACAATAACTCGGAAACCTCTAAACCACCAGGTTTTTCTAAACCATTGTGGAAAATGACGGCTCGTATTAGAGGAACACCATATATCCCTAGAAAATTAGGAAAACGAACCATGTCCGAAGAAGAAATCAGTGATTCAGATTAGGGAGTTGTAATCAGGTTGTGTATTATATGTATTGTAGTGTGCTTGTACTTTTATGTTCTATGTAAAAATTGCTTGTATTGTTTGTTAATTATCTTTTACGAATCTAATCCTTGTCTATTTTACAGTATAAAAAAAATGTATGTTAAGGGTAGACAACCGAATATTTTAGAAGATCTACCAGAGGATATGATTGAGGAAATCTTGTCTAGAGTCGGTCAGAATTCATCAGCACAATTAATTATGGTAAAATTAACTTGTCAAACATTTGAAAGACTTTTCAGAAATGCCTTAGTTTATAAAAGGCTTTCCTTTGATAGGTGGGGTATATCACATTGGGGAGATCATAAGTTACGCCGTGTTTTCTTTAAAGCGTTAAATGCGGGGAACCCAAATGCAATTTTACGCTACGGGTTAAGAACCTATTTTGACTCAACATATCCCAACATAGGATTTCGTGAATTAGAAAGAGCTTCTAACATGCAACATAAAGAAGCATGTTATGCTTACGGGTTAGTGATGTTCGCTTCTTACCAAAGTGAGAAAAAGAACATTGGATTGCAACTTTTAAATAAAACCTTCCCACAAGTTTTTAGATTAGTTCAGTAGTTGGGGTGAGAAACAAGGTTTTTAGATTATTACGGGGCTGTTGGACATTACGAAACCCTCGTCCTTTTGAAGACATTACAACATACTACCTAGCCAATGGTCATAATGGTTATTTTCCACAAGACCAAGGATGGGAAGTCATCTTAGTAAAACCAGAATGCATGACTTGTTTATGGACTTATGAATTACGTGTCTTTATTTTCTTAGATGAACAACTTGCGTATTAACTAGATTTATCTTCAAAACTGTCCTGTATCAAAGTGTACTATATTTCATGTTATATGTAATATAGTGATGTTGTAAGTTTGAAGAATATGTATATGTGATATATTATTATAATCAGTTTTTCATATGGAATTGTAGTAGTTGAATTGTATATTAGCTACTAAGTATGATACTAACGGGTAGATAGTACCCGAATTTAAACTTATAAAACGCTAATATGAAGAAAAAGCTTTTATAAATGAGTTCATATTATGCTACGAAATACTATTGACAACTCTTAATATTTTGTATGATTAACTCGATTCAGTTGGCTATTTTGAAGGAAATGGCACCGACTACTTGACACACCATGAATATGAGCGAAGAGGAATTTCGTACCTTTCTTGCTGCAAACATAGCCGCAGTACAGGCTGCACTACATACCAACAATAACTCTGCCTGCAGCTAACGGCGCAAGAAATCATGTAGGATGCTCCTACAAAGAATTCACTGCCTGCAAACCTTTGGAATTTGATGGAACCGAAGGACCAATTGGATTGAAACGGTGGACCGAGAAAGTCGAATCGGTGTTTGCCATAAGTAAGTGTACTGTAGAGAATAAAGTTAAGTACGCTACGCATACCTTCACAGGTACTGCGTTAACGTGGTGGAACATCTATCTTGAACAGGCAGGACAAAATGCTGCTTACGCACTACCGTGATCGGCATTCAAGAAATTGATGAACGAGAAGTACCGTCCTATAAACGAAGTCAGTAAGCTCAAGGTAGAGCTTAGAGAGTTACGAACACAAGGGTTCGACATTACCATTTATGAACAACGATTCACAGAGTTGTGCCTATTGTGTCCGGGAGCGTTCGAAGATGAAGAAGAGAAGATAGACGCGTTTGTAAAAGGGTTACAAGTAAGGATTCAAGAAGATGTGAGTTCACACGAGCCCGCTTCCATACAAAAGGAAAGTCGAATGGCTCATAAACTCATAAAGCAGATTGAGGGAAGAATTAAAGAGCAGGCGACCGAAGAAGCCAACACGAAACAACTCAAGAGGAAGTGGGAGGAAAACGGTGACAAGAGTCACCAGTACAACAACAATAACAATTACAACCACAATCGCAACAACTATCCCAACAACTGCAACAACAATCGCAACAATAACCGTAATCCTAATAATAACTACAACAAACATCCCAACAACAACAACAACTACAACAACCGTTTCAAAAACAATAACAATCCCAACAACAACGGCAACAAAAACCAAAAACAGCCATGTCATAGGTGTGAAGAAAATCATCAGGGGTTTTGCACAACATTTTGCAACAGGTGTAAAAGAAATGGTCATAGCGCGACAAAGTGTGAGGTCTACGGACCAAAGTTTAACAGAACTAAAGGAACAAATAGTGTCGGAACAAGTAATGCCGGAACGAATAGTGTTGGAGCAAGTAATACCAACGCTGTTTGTTATAAATGTGGAAAACTAGGCCACATTATTAGAAACTTCCCGAATCAGGGGAATACTAATGGGCAGGGCCGTGGAAGAGTTTTCAATATTAATGCGGTAGAAGCACAGGAAGACCCGGAGCTTGTTACGTGTACGTTTCTTATTGACGATAAATCTGCTTATGTTTTATTTGATTCGGGTGCGGATAGAAGCTATATGAGTAGAGAATTTTGTACTAAATTAAGTTGCCCATTGACACCTTTGGATAATAAATTTTTACTCGAATTAGCAAATGGTAAATTAATTTCAGCAGATAATATATGTCGGGATAGAGAAATTAAACTGGGTGATGAAACATTTAAGATTGATTTAATACCAGTCGAGTTAGGGAGTTTTGATGTAATAATTGGCATGGACTAGTTAAAGAAGGTAAGAGCAGTGGTCGTTTGTTACAAAAATGTGATTCGCATTATGCGTGAAAAAGGAAAAACTTTAATGGTGTACGGAGAAAAGAATAACGCGAAGTTAAATCTTATTAGTAGTTTGAAGGCGCAAAAACTAATAAGAAAAGGTTGTTACATCATTCTAGCACACATCGAGGAAGTTAAAACTGAAGAAAAGAACATTAGTGATGTTCCCGTCGCAAAAGCATTTTTCGATGTATTTCCGAAAGAATTACCGGGATTACCCCCACATCGATCCGTTGAATTTCAAATAGACCTTGTATCAGGAGCTACACCAATAGCTCGTGCTCCATACAGACTCGCACCCAGCGAAATGAAAGAATTACAAATTCAGTTACAGGAACTTTTAGAGCGTGGTTTCATTCGACCAAGTACATCACCATGGAGAGCTCCTGTTCTGTTTGTCAAGAAGAAAGATGGTACATTCAGGTTGTGTATCGACTACCAAGAGTTGAACAAACTTACCATCAAGAACCGTTACCCATTACTGAGAATCGACGACGTATTTGATCAACTACAAGGCTCGTCGGTTATTCGAAAATTGATTTACGTTCTGGATATCACCAAATGCGGGTGAAAGAGGATGACATTCCGAAGACTGCTTTTAGGACGCGTTACGGTCATTACGAGTTTATGGTTATGCCGTTTGGATTGACTAACGCACCAGCTGTGTTCATGGACCTCATGAACCGAGTGTGTGGACCATATCTTAACAAGTTTGTCATTGTTTTCATCGATGACATACTTATTTTCTCGAAGAATGATCAAGAACACGAAGAACACTAAAGAAAAGTAATAGAGTTACAGAGAAAAGAAAAACTGTACGCTAAGTTTTCAAAGTGTGCATTTTGGTTGGAAGAAGTTCAATTCCTCGGTCATATAGTGAACAAAGAAGGTATTCAGGTGGATCCAGCAAAGATTGAAATCGTTGAAAAGTGGGAAACCCCGGAAACTCCGAAACACATACGCCAATTTTTAGGGCTAGCTGGTTATTACAGGAGATTCATCCAAGATTTTTCCAAAATAGCAAAATCCTTGAATGCATTGACGCATAAAGCGAGAAAATTTGAATGGAAGGATGAACAAGAAAAAACGTTTCAATTGTTGAAGAAAAAGTTAACTACGACACCTATATTGTCATTACCTGAAGGGAATGATGATTTTGTGATATATTGTGATGCCTCAAAGCAAGGTCTCGGTTGTGTATTAATGCAACGAATGAAAGTAATTGCTTATGTGTCTAGACAATTGAAGATTCACGAGCAGAATTATACGACGCATGATTTGGAATTAGGCGCGGTTGTTTTTGCATTAAAGACTTGGAGGCACTATTTATATGGGGTCAAAAGTATTATATATACCGACCACAAAAGTATTCAACACATATTTAATCTGAAACAACTGAACATGAGGCAGCGCAGATGGATTGAATTGTTGAATGATTACAACTTTGAGATTCGTTATCACCCGGGGAAGGCAAATGTGGTAGCTGACGCCTTGAGCAGAAAGGACAGAGAACCCATTCGAGTAAAAGCTATGAATATAATGATTCACACTAACTTACTACTCAAATAAAGGAGGCGCAACAAGGAGTTTTAAAAGAGGGAAATTTAAAGGATGAAATACCCAAAGGATCAGAGAAGCATCTTAATATTCGAGAAGACGGAACCTGGTATAGGGCTGAAAGGATTTGGGTACCAAAATTTGGAGATATGAGAGAAATGGTACTTAGAGAAGCTCATAAAACCAGATACTCAATACATCCTAGAACAGGGAAGATGTACAAGGATCTCAAGAAACATTTTTGGTGGCCGGGTATGAAAGCCGATGTTGCTAACTACGTAGGAGAATGTTTGACGTGTTCTAAGGTCAAAGCTGTGCATCAGAAACCATCATGTCTACTTCAACAACCCGAAATCCCGGAATGGAAATGGAAAAACATTACCATGGATTTCATCACTAAATTGCCAAGGACTTCAAGTGGTTTTGATACTATTTGGGTAATAGTTGATCGTCTCACCAAATCAGCACACTTCCTGCCAATAAGAGAAGATGACAAGATGGAGAAGTTAGCACGACTGTATTTGAAGAAAGTCGTCTCCAGACATGGAATACCAATCTCTATTATCTCTGATAGGGATGGCAGATTTATTTCGAGATTCTGGCAGACATTACAGCAAGCATTAGGAACTCGTCTAGACATGAGTACTGCCTATCATCCACAAACTGATGGGCAGAGCAAAAGGACAATACAAATGCTTGAAGACATGCTACGAGCATGTGTTATTGATTTCGGAAACAGTTGGGATCGACATCTACCGTTAGTAGAATTTTCCTACAACAACAGCTACCATTCAAGCATTGAGATGGCGCCGTTTGAAGCACTCTATGGTAGAAAGTGCAGGTCTCCAATTTGTTGAAGTGAAGTGGGGGATAGACAGATTACGGGTCCGGAGATAATACAAGAAACTACTGAGAAGATCATCCAAATTCAACAACGGTTGAAAACCGCCTAAAGTCGACAAAAGAGCTACGTCGACATTAAAAGAAAAGATATAGAATTTGAAATTGGAGAGATGGTCATGCTTAAGGTTGCACCTTGGAAAGGCGTTGTTCGATTTGGTAAACGAGGGAAATTAAATCCAAGGCATATAGGACCATTCAAGATTATTGATCATGTCGGACCAGTAGCTTACCGACTTGAATTACCACAACAACTTGCGGATGTACATAACACTTTCCACGTCTCAAATTTGAAGAAATGTTTTGCTAAAGAAGATCTCACTATTCCGTTAGATGAAATCCAAATCAACGAAAAACTTCAATTCGTCGAAGAACCCGTCGAAATAATGGATCGTGAGGTCAAAAGACTTAAGCAAAACAAGATACCAATTTTTAAAGTTCGATGGAATGCTCGTAGAGTACCCGAGTTCACCTGGGAACGAGAAGATCAGATGAAGAAGAAATACCCGCTCTTATTTCCAGAAGATACGTCAACACCACCAACTTTTTAAAATTTCAGGACGAAATTTATTTAACGAGTAGGTACTGTAGTGACCCAAACTTTTCCATGTTTATATATATTAAATGAAATTTTTATTTACATGATTAAGTGTTTCCAACATGTTAAGCAATCAAACTTGTTAAGACTTGATTAATTGAAATAGGTTTCATATAGACAATTGACCACCCAAGTTGACCGGTGATTCACGAACGTTAAAACTTGTAAAAAATATATGATGACATATATATGATTATATATATAGTTAACATGATATTATGATAAGTAAGTATCTCATTGGGTATTTTAACAATGAGTTATATACATAAAATTGAGTTTATTGAATTAAGAAACTCGAAACGATATATTTAACGATTATCGTTATAACAACGTCTTACTAAATACATATGATGAAGGAATTCAACACAACAACAAGTTCATAAAGTTTATATTATCACAAAACCAATTTTATGAGTGTTAAGTCAAGCGGAAGCATTATTTCATTTATAAACAAGTGTTTATGTTAAACCATTTTGATTGAATTCCATGTTAATATCAAGTCTTTAAAGATATGTTTACAAATAAGATGAGAAGATAAGAAATGTACCTCCTCAAGCTAGTTGAGGGTCGTTTTCTTAGTTGCAAGAAGATGGTAAATATGATGTTGATTAATGGAGCTTCAAAGCAATGAAACCTCAAGAGATAATACCCCAAACTCTTCACCAACACCTTATGCAATAGTTATGATTTAATGACACTAGAATTAGCTTGCAAAAAAAAAAAAGAAATGAACTCTCTTTTCCTCAAGAAAGCTCACGGCAGCAGCAGTGCAGAATAAATGCTGTCCAGTTTTTTTTTTAGAAGTTAAAATATCAAGAAACACTTAAGTGAAGTGGTCAAGCTTTGGTTCAAGTAAATAGCATGCACCTCTAAAGTTGTGTGTGAGTTGGAAGTAACAAATGAGCATGGGATATTGTCTTGAAGACTAAAAAATTCTGCACACTCTTTTTATAAATAATGTTATATATATATATATATATATATATATATATATATATATATATATATATATATATATATATATATATATATATATATATATATATATATATACACATAAACTTGATACATATATATATATAAACATGTATTTATTTTGTTACTTTCACATTTTATAAACATTTTTATAAAATATAACACAACATAATCATTTAAACCTATAAACAATTATATATAAATTATCCAAATAATTTATCTCAAGTGATCATATTTTAGAAAACCGATTTTCTAAAGTCCAAGTGTCGCTTATTTATTTAATGATCCAATCGTCAAGACTAAATACGTTTTAAGGTGTCGGTAAGTTTGTTATTGGGTATGACCCGACTTGGATCATAACATACTAGCCACATTAATTTAATATGTCGCTCGGGCATACGAAATACCTTCAATCTCCCACTTGCACGAGAAACATAAGAAATTAATGCAAGTGATGGATACCACCTAACGACCGTTCATCACCCCCAATATGTTATGAATTTGTGCCATTCAATAACATTATCCCTTTCGAGTTCCCATCTCGAATATGAATAGGTGAATCTTTCATTATATCCTTTCGTCATAGATTTCAAGTCAAATCCAAGAGATATAGAGTGATCACTCTCTTTTAGATTTAACTTTATCAGGCCTTAGACATCTGACTCTCAACGAATAAGAGGGACAAATTCCATCTTGATTACATACGTCCTAGATATATACTTTGTATTACACCTGAGCTCTTCCTTATGAACTACCTGATTTCAGAATAGCGAAGGAAAGAATCATGGCACAATACTTGGTAAATATCCGAATCCAATATGTATCTCAGGTCAGAGGATACAATGATATTCGCCTTTACTCAAGATTACATGTGATCAACCACAAAGGCTCCATTTAGTAAATCTTGATGGCGGGTCTTCCAATATTTGTATCCCACAAATATCTATGAACCTTGGTTGCAACCTTGCCCCACATTCATCCCGTGAATGTATACCAATCCAAGTTCATAATAGTCTAAACCTCACACTTGCTCCCACAAATGTGATCGACTACAGAATTTAGAATAATTACTTATTCATGGATAAAATATGCAAAATAGGAACATAACTCAAAATAAATTAATGCCACAATTATATTAATGAGTTTGAACAGATTTCGTTCCGTTAAAATACTTAAATTAGATCATGACCAATCACTAGAATATCGAAGCCCTAATGCACAAACATGTCCTGCATGTTTTGATCCATGTAAGAGCTTCGTGAGAGGATCCGCTATATTAAGATCTGTGTGAACTTTGCGAATACATATCTTTCCCTTTTCAACTTCATCCCTTATGTAGTTAAATCTTCGCTCAATGTGACGGGTCTTTTGGTGAGCACGAGGTTCCTTGATTTGAGCAATCGCACCCTCGTTGTCACAAAAGATCTCAAGAGGGTCCTGAATGGAAGGGACTACTCCTAAGTCGTCGATGAATTTCTTCATCCATGCAGCTTCCTGAGCTGCCAATGAGGCGGCAATGTACTCCGACTCTGTAGTGGATAATGCAACAACGTCCTGTTTTGAACTCTTCCAAGAGACCGCACCTCCATTTAATGTGAAGACATAACCTGATTGTGAACGAGAATCATCACGATCAGTTTGGAAACTCGCGTCCACGTAACCTTTTACAGTGAGTTCCTCCTCACCAGACCCGTATATAAGAAACATATCCTTAGTCCTCCTAAGGTATTTCAATATACTTTTAACAGCAATCCAATGGCTGTTTCCTGGTTTATTCTGGTATCTACTTGTCAGGCTAAGAGCGCATGACACATCCGGTTCTAGTGCATATCATTGCATACATGATTGACCCAATAGCAGATGCGTAAGGGACCTTCTTCATTCTCTCTTGTTCATCTTTCGTGGTAGGACACTGAGATGAACTGAGAGGCGTTCCTCTTTGAATAGGTACCAAACCTTTCTTAGAGTTGTCCATCTTGAACCTTTTCAAGATCTTTTCAATGTATGCACTTTGATTCAAACCTATCAATTTCTTGGATCTATTCCTGTAGATCCCAATCCCCAAAACGTATTGTGCTTCTCCAAGATCCTTAATGGAGAAGCATTTACTTAGCCAAGTTTTAACTCCTTGCATTGCCGGAATATCATTTCCAAATAACAATATATCATCCACATATAGTACAAGGAACATGATAGTGCTCCCACTAGCTTTCTTATATACACAAGCTTCATCACCATTTTTAATGAAGCCAAATTTCTCGGCTTCCTCATTAAAATGATGATTCCACATTCTAGATGCTTGTTTCAATCCGTAGATTGACTTCTTTAACTTGCATACCTTTTTAGGATATTTCGGATCAACAAAACCTTCAGGCTGAACCATATAGACATCTTCCTCAAGATGTCCATTTAGGAAAGCGGTCTTGACATCCATTTGCCATATTTCATAATCATAATGAGCAGCAATGGCAAGTAATATCCTAATAGACTTTAGCATTGCCACAGGCGAAAAAGTTTCATCATAGTCAATCCCTTGAGTTTGAATGAAACCTTTTGCTACAAGTCTTGCTTTATATGTATCCAAGTTTCCATGCATGTCGGTTTTCATTTTGAAAAGCCATTTACAATCAACTAGCCTAGAGCCAAGAGGTTACGCAACAAGTTCCCAAACTTGGTTGTCATACATGGATTGCATCTCAGCGTTCATGGCTTCCTGCCATTTATCTTTATCAATCCTTGATAAAGCATCTTGGTAGTTTGTTGGTTCATCCAAATCAACCACATAGCAACCATCCATGAGAAACCCATATCTCTCAGGAGGATTACTAATCCTACCAGATCTATGAACGTCTTGTGTATTTTGATCATCCATTTGATCATTCTCAACATTTTCATGTTGAGTGCAAGTGTCAATCAATTGTGTATCATCTGCTTGATCTCGAACCTCTTCAAGATCTATCTTCCTTTCACTATTTCCTTCCATTAGGAACTTAGTTTCAAGGAATTCAGCCTTTCGAGCAACAAATACATTTTGCTCGGTTGGATCATAGAAATAGTATCCCATATCATCCTTGGGATATCCTATGAAGACACACTTCGTGGATCGAGCATTCAACTTATTAGGGACGTAACGCTTAGGATAAGCTTCACATCCCCATACCTTTAAGTATGATAGAGATGGAGGTTTTCTAAACCACATCTCATGAGGTGTTCGTTCCACTTTCTTGGTTGGGGCCATATTTAAAATACGAGCCGCAGAGCATAGACAATAACCCCAAAATGATAGAGGTAACAAGCTTCTGGCCATCATAGATCGAACCATATCCATTAGGGTTAAGTTCCTCCTTTCGGAAACTCCATTAAGTTGTGGTGTCCCAGGTGGAGTAAGTTGCGAGATAATCCCACAACTTCTAAGATTGTCACGACCCTACTTTTTCCGTTATCTTTTACCGTTAATTATTTAATGACCGTTAACTGTTATTCTTGCCACGCCATTTCTATGACCTATATTATTATTTTTGTAATAATATATTAATTATTATGTGTTAAATGAATATTTGTATTCATATTCTAAATCGTACGTTTCTACGTGTCGCGGATTTCTATTCGGCGAATCTTTTCGGTTTTCAAACCAACGGTCGAACTTTTGGGATTTTTTTTTTATTTATCCTAATTATTTTAAATATGATATTTTAATATCATATGATTATATATAGCATTTATATATATTTTTCGTCGCGTATTTGTTATCTCTCCGAATTTTCAATCGCGTAGTCGCGTTTTCGTGTTTCGGGCTTCGTTCGGGCATTCGGGCTAAGAGATTTTAGTCTATACTTCAAGGTGGCCCACAAGTGGAGCCCACCCTATCATTTTCGGCCGAATCCCTTAATGAGGGAGGGGGTTTTGTGTTAATTCTTGAATTTTGGAGATTACATGTGCTAATTTGATCAAAACTCTTTTCATTTAACCTAAACACAATTTTATTTCACTCTCTCTTCCTCCCTTCCTCTTTTGGCCGTCCCATCACCATCAACATGGTCATCATCATCTTCAATCAATTCAAGCTTGGAATTTAGGGCTTTTAGCATCAACGGATTTCTCTCGTTCTTCTCTACGCGTTCATATTAATCAATTCTTGATTAGGGTATAAACCCTAACCCTAGATTTTTAATTTTTCACATATTTTACTGATTTTATATGTTATATTAGTAGTATGATGATCATATGTTATTGTATTGTTGATGGTATGCATAGAATTACTCGAATACAAATGTTTTGGGTTTGATATAATTGGGAAAGCAGCTAATTCGTGTCTTTCTGTTATTTTGACTGTTATAAAAGTTAAAATAAAGTATCTAGATGAGTTCCTCTCATCAAGACATTAATTTTAGACTCCGGATTCATGTCGTTTCGATTCCCGGAGCCCTAGATTCGATCAAAATGGTATTTTGTTGAAATTGAATTGTGATATTGTTATGAACCAGGTTTGGTCCGACTTTGTAACCATATTTGGTGACTTTAGGGTGTGTTAGTGTGTTAGGAATGATGGTGGGGCGAACTTTCATGTTCGGGTCATCTCAATCCGAGCCACGAATCACCCGTTACGTCTAAAACACGTTTTTTGATTAAATTGAAGTTCCAAGTAGTGTAATGGCTGTACATCACGACTTGTGGACTGTTCTTGGGGTGTTCTTGAGTGTATCAAAGTGTCGGGTGGTTTGCTTAGGCGGAGATATATGTAAGGCTCGCCGAAAACCGACACCCGGGGCTCAGGATACGACCCGATTAACTTTTGATTTAAAACTTATGACTAATTATTAAACTTATGATATAAATAATGGATTTCATTATCATTTAATTACTTATGAAAAAAAAAGTAATTATTATTATTTACAACTTATGATATATATTTATTATATCATTTAATTAATACTTATGATTTAATTAACATTTTAATTAAACATATGATTAATAATACTTCATTATTAATGGAAAATACTTATGATAAGTATTAAACTTATATTATGAGATTATTATAATAAGACTTATGATAAGGATTAATTAATTATTTAATTATTATAAGGCTTAGTTATTATTTAATTATAATTTAATTATTAAATACTTATGATTTAATAATTATAATTAGAAACTTATGATATGATTAATAATTCATTATTAATTAATAATACTTATGATATGATTTGAAATTTATTATTAATTAATAATACTTATATTATGACTAATATTTAATTAATTAATTAAATACTTATGTTATATTAATTATATCATTTAAACTTATCTTAACTTTAATAATTCATTTAATTTAATTAAACTTATGTTATGACATAATTAGACATATTTAACTTTAATAAATATTATAACTTACATTATTATTACAACTTACACTTTTAAAATTAACGTTGACTATGTTTGACCAAGGTTGACTTTTGAGTTGACTTTCAGTTGACTTTGACTTTCAGTTGACTTTCGTTGACTTTCTAAATAAGGAAACTTTCCTAACTTAAAACTTTCCAAAAATTGAAACTTTCCAAAAATTGAAACTTTCCAAAAATAGAAACTTTCCTAAAATAGAAACTTTCCAAAAATAGAAACTTTCCAAAAATGGAAACCTGCTAAAAATAGAAACTTTCTAAAAATAGAAAGTGTGTGTCCGCACGCTGTTCCGATCAAACCGATGCATATTGAGTATTGTTCTATGACTACTTGTAACATGTACAATAGCTATCATACTAAGACTTGACCTAAGTTAGTTATTTATATCGACCTGCTTTATTTATAGGTCGGCGTTGTGATCATTCATGATCACTTTACTTCATTTGCTGTTCGCATAATTGTGTGGTTACTTCGTTTGCTAATAAGGTGAGTTATAGTCCCATTTTTCTATTTTAAATCTTTTGGGATGAGAATACATGCAATTTATTTATATTTTGGACACAAGTGGAAGTTGGTTTAAATTATTCATTGTGAGTTGAACAAAAATATTCCCTAGTCTGGTAACTGTAATCACTGGTTTCTACTGGTGAACGCGAATCCTACGGATAGATCTATCGGGTTTGACAACCCCATTTCGAGCTAGTCGCGCTAGCAATTTGTTATCGGAATGTTTAGTACTTCGTATTTTGTTGTAGATACACTTGTTCGGTGTATATTATTTATTGTGTTTGGCAAGGGTAAATAAAGGGTTAAGTGGTTACCAGGTGGCTCACGGAAAATGGAATAATGTTTTATTATATGTTTTCTAGCATATAATTTGGTGGTTTAAAAAGGACTTTTATGTTTTCAAACATAAATTTTTATTGTTTAAATTAAATATTGTTTGCAATATTAAACCTATAATTCACTCAACATTTTTGTTGACAGTTACTCGCATGTTTTATTCTCAGGTTCATGATTGATTGCTTCCGCTGTGCTTAGAGAGTCTGCATATTTATGATGGCAGCTTTTGTTAAACATTAACTTGCATTCTATTTTGTTACATTAAATAGTGGTTGCTTGTTGACTTTGTTTTGGTCAACTTTTGGTTAAAGTATTATTGTATAGTTTTTCTAAACTTATACATTTTAGTAGATTTCCTTTATAGGAAATCATTTTTAAATAAAGAATGCAAGGTTGTTTTATTAAATTCATATAGAGTTCCGATCAAGCTGTGGGACCAAGTGACGGAGCCGTTAAGTGTTCTGACGGTGTCGTCACAGTTGGTATCAGAGCTCTGGTTGTAGGGAATTAGGCTGCATTGATGTCGTTACCCGAGTCAATAGGGTGCATTAGTGAGTCTAGTCTACAGCCCGGCCTATTATATATTACTATATGTGATTATTTGTATCGTATTGGTATGTATATTGTTATCATACATACATTTCTATTATGTTCTGAATGCGGGAGGAACTCCCATTCCGGTTTAAACGTATTCTCCGACTCATGCGAGTTCATCTTTATGGGAACACCTCGGTTAGTGAAACCGGGGGGGGTGACATTCTTGACTTCTGAAATTCTCGACATTTCTATGTCATAATTTGTATTTATTGATATAACATTTGAGTTACATTAGGTGTTCTAAAATTCTCGGCATTTCTATGTCATCTATTATGGTTATGTATATAACGTTTGAGTTATATTACGCGAGATGTCATTCTTGACTTCTAAAGGCTCGGCATTTCAATGTCAGCTATTGTGTTTGGGTATATAACATTTTTGTTACATTACATGCCATTGTGCCGTTGTGCCTATGTGCTTTGGTTTTTGAACCAAAAAACATCATCCTTGACTTTTAGAGATTCTTGGTACTTCGAAGACATTTTCATGTCACCATTACTCCTATTCATTACTTTCGATGTCTTTGTCTCTTGTGCTATCCTTAGCACATTGTTAAGAAATTGTTTTAGGGAAATTGTGTTGAAATTCGAGGTTGACCACGTGTCCTGACCTTATGTAGTGATATTGGAATGGAACTATGAGTTAGTGAAATATAATGGCGTCAGGCCAACGTGATTATATTACGTTAATTCATAAAAAGTCCCAATATTGTGACATGAGGAATAGAAAGCGAGTCAGAGAAAATTTATACACCACTCATTCGGAAATTCTAACGTTGTTACATGAGTAAGGAAGATACTCATTATCTTATTTGTTGATATACGAGAGACTCGTCTTAACCGAACTACTTACCCTATGTTTTATCATTCATAACTCGCTTGTTAGTGACAGCTTCGCACGTGAAGAGTTTTGGCCCAAGGACTTATGTCCTGATAATAGTCAAAACAATATTTAACTCATTGGTTTTCATGACCTCGTAGCATTTATTGATTAGATGTCGCAAGACGATTCAAGTCCATCACCCGAGCTTTAACGATCTTACTTCAACTCGTAACCTCTGTAATGCGGATACCCTGCTTTTCATTAAGATTTTTACACATTTGTGCAATTGGGCGGTTCTCACGAGATTTATGGGCGAATAGAAGTAATGAAATATTTTGTCATGTATACTATTTATAAAATCATATATGTACGTATGAATTCAAATGGACTAATTTACCCTTACCTATTTTGGCTATTATACACTAAATTATACCTTCAAAATTATTTTAAAAACCACTCTTGTTGAGTTGTTTAGTTAACTCAAATTGATTTACGTAAAATGGTACACGTTGTACATACTTCTAAATTTACTAAGAGCTTCGTTCCATTTATGGGGTTACATCAGACATTTCAAGCTTTTTCAAAACTCCTTTGATTGATTACATTAGAATTTTCGCATTACTCTACCGAGTGTTTGGATCACAGTTCTCCTCATCCTCCGTTTAAGGATGAAACTTACCATTAAGTTCATTGATAGAAACTCATACACCACTTTGGGGGGGCCGGCTTTGTAAATTTGTTGGAGAGTCTTTGCGCTCATTAGATTTTATCTCTTATGGTTGGACATGGCCGAAACGCGGACCGATAAATCAATTTTCTGGGGTACCCTCGATGGTCACCTTATTGTAGAAAAGGTGCTAGGTGGGTTTCTACCCCAACTGTTGTTATAATGGGTATCATGGATATATATTACTCTAGACCGTTTGAGGAGTTTCTACTCTCAATTTTCGCTGTCAACCGCAACACCCTCGTAAACATTAATCCTAGGATTCGATACTTTAGGGTGCACGAAATTATTTTTGGAGATTCATCTAACCTGGAGTCGGCCATTCTTTATAACCCATGATTCGCGTTCTTTTCATCCGCACATAAATTTAAGAATATGGATGAATCCTAGATTGCCTCGCTCATTGTACAAGGAAGTTCACTCTTGTTGAAATATCACACCTTTCGTACGTCTTCCTTTCGGAAATGTAATCAAAATTTACTTTGAAGTCCATGATCCTCGTTATCTCCTTCGAGAGAATTGCCTTAAATATATATGCCACCGAAGTGACTACTTCATATATTTCTTCCCTCATTGTTGCAACTACATTTCATTCATCCCAGTTCGTCCCCTTGGGGAGCTCCTGTTTTGTTTGTTAAGAAGAAGGGTGGTTCATTCCGATGGTATAGTGATTATCGCGAGTTGAACAAGCTTACAGTTAAGAACCGTTACCCTCTTCCGAGAATTGATGATCTGTTCGATCAACTTCAAGGTTTATCCGTTTATTCTGAAATCAATCTTCGTTCCGGTTATCATCAGTTGCGTGTTAAAGAATCTGATGTTTCGAAAACTACTTTTCGCACCCGTTACGGTCACTTTGAGTTTCTTGTTATGCTGTTCGGATTGACAAATGCATCTGCTGTGTTCATGGACCTCATGAACCATGTGTGCAGACCTTATTTAGACAAATTCGTTATTGTTTTCATTGACGACATCCTTATTTATTCTAAGAGTAATGAAGAGCACGAAGAACACTTGAAGTTAGTGCTTGATCTATTGAGAAAAGAAGAGTTGTACGCTAAGTTCTCTAAGTGTGCTTTCTGGTTAAGAGAAGTTCAATT
Source organism: Rutidosis leptorrhynchoides (assembly GCF_046630445.1). Lineage (NCBI taxonomy): Eukaryota > Viridiplantae > Streptophyta > Magnoliopsida > Asterales > Asteraceae > Rutidosis > Rutidosis leptorrhynchoides. Next base: position 245,364,157 of record NC_092337.1, read on the forward strand.
CCTTGGTCACATTGTTAGTAAACAGGGAATACAAGTTGATCCTGCTAAGATTGAGGCGATCGAAAAGTGGGAAACTCCGAAAACTCCTACTCTGATCCGTCAGTTTCTAGGATTGGTAGGATATTATAGAAGGTTCATTCAAGATTTCTCTTGTATAGCGACACCTCTGACTGCTTTAACGCATAAGGGGGAGAAGTATGAGTGGAAGGATGAACAAGAGACTGCTTCTCAAATTTTGAAGAAGAAGTTGACTACCGCTCTGATATTGTCACTACCTAAGGGTAATTATGATTTTGTTGTTTATTGTGATACTTCGCGTCAAGGCTTTGGGTGTGTTTTGATGCAATGAAAGAAGGTTATTGCATATGCGTCATGTCAGTTGAAGATCCACGAGCAGAATTATACAACCCATGATTTAGAATTGGGAGTGGTTATATTCGCACTCAAGAATTGGAGACATTACTTATATGGGGTCAAATGTGCAGTGTACACTGATCACAAAAGTCTTCAACATATTCTTGATCAAAAACAGCTAAATATGAGACAGCGAAGATGGGTTGAGACGTTGAACGATTATGATTTTGAACTTCTATATCATCCTGGAAAGGCCAATGTTGTAGCCAATGCTTTGAGTCGAAAAGAGAGAGTTGAACCTCGTAAGTTTAGGGCCTTGAATATGACCATACGAACAAACCTCGCAAGGCATATTCTTGCAGCTCAACAAAAAGCCTTGAAGGAGGAAAATTTCGTAACGGGAAGGTCAAAGGCCTAAGTAGACAGTTTGAGGTACGAACCGATGGCACTCGGTATTTTTGCGGGATGCCTTTGGGTTCCGAAGTTTGGTGATCTACGAAACTTGTTTTAGATAAGGCTCATAAGTATGGGTACTCTATTCATCCTGATTCAGGAAAGATGTATCATGATCTTAAGGAGCTGTATTGGTGGCCTAATTTGAAAGCTGATATGGCTACGTATGTGGTTAACTGTTTGACCTGTGCTAAAGTTAAGGCTGAACATTAGAAACCGTCTGGACTTTTGGTACAACCTGAGATTCCCGAGTGGAAGTGGGAAGGTATTACAATGGATTTTATTACGAAGTTATTGTGAGTTGTGGGTGGTTACGACGCCATTTGGGTGATTGTGACCGACTCACAAAATCAGCTCATTTCTTACCGATTAAGGAAACTGATTCGAGGGAGAAGCTTACCCGTTTATAATTGAAGGAAATTGTTTTGAGGCATGGTGTTCCCGTATCTATTATTTCGGATCAAGATAGTCGATTTACGGCGAGGTTTTGGCAGTCTTTACAAGATGCTTTGGGAACTAAATTGGATATGAGCACCGCTTATCATCCACCGTCGGACGGTCAGAATTAAAGGACCATCCAAATGTTAGAAGGCATGTTGAGGGCGTGCGTAATTGATTTTGGTAATTGTAGGGATAGATACTTGTCGTTGGCTAAGCTTTCTTATAACAACAGCTATCATGCAAGTATTAAAGCCGCACCGTTTGAAGCTCTGTATGGTAGAAAGTGTAGGTCTCCTGTCTGTTGGAATGAGGTTGGGGATGCTCAACTCACAGGTCCAGACATTATTCATGAGACTACCGAGAAGATCGTACAGATTAAGGAAGGATTGAGAACCGTCAGAAGTCGGCAAAAGAGCTATGCCAATAAGAGAAGGAACGATATTGAATTTCAGGTCGGTGATCGTGTTATGTTGAAGGTATTGCCTTGGAAGGGCGTGATACGTTTTGGTAAAAGGGGGAAAGTTGAATCCTCGATTTGTTGGACCTTTTGAAATAATTGAGAGAGTTGGACCCGTGGCTTATCGTTTGAAATTGCCACAAGAACTCAGTGCTGTTCACGATGTTTTTCATGTATCGAATTTAAAGAAGTGTTTGGCCGAGGCCGAGGAAACCATTCCTATGGAAGGACTTCATGTTGATAAGAAACTACTTTTTCTTTTAAGGAACCTGTTGAAATTATGGATCGAAAGGTTAAGACTCTTAAACAGAGTAGAATTCCTATTGTTCGAGTTAGATGGAACGAATCGGTCCCGAGTTCACTTGGGAGCGTGAAGATTAGATGAAGCAGAAGTACCCGCATTTGTTCCCAGATGCTGAGTCAACCCCTGCACCTGCTTAAATTTCGGGACGAAATTTCCGTAACGGGAAGGTACTGTCACGACCCTACTTTTTCCGTTATCTTTTACCGTTAATTATTTAACGACCGTTAACTGTTATTCTTGCCACGCCATTTCTATGACCTATATTATTATTTTTGTAATAATATATTAATTATTATGTGTTAAATGAATATTTGTATTCATATTCTAAATCGTACGTTTCTACGTGTCGCGGATTTCTATTCGGCGAATCTTTTCGGTTTTCAAACCAACGGTCGAACTTTTGGGATTTTTTTTTTATTTATCCTAATTATTTTAAATATGATATTTTAATATCATATGATTATATATAGCATTTATATATATTTTTCGTCGCGTATTTGTTATCTCTCCGAATTTTCAATCGCGTAGTCGCGTTTTCGTGTTTCGGGCTTCGTTCGGGCATTCGGGCTAAGAGATTTTAGTCTATACTTCAAGGTGGCCCACAAGTGGAGCCCACCCTATCATTTTCGGCCGAATCCCTTAATGAGGGAGGGGGTTTTGTGTTAATTCTTGAATTTTGGAGATTACATGTGCTAATTTGATCAAAACTCTTTTCATTTAACCTAAACACAATTTTATTTCACTCTCTCTTCCTCCCTTCCTCTTTTGGCCGTCCCATCACCATCAACATGGTCATCATCATCTTCAATCAATTCAAGCTTGGAATTTAGGGCTTTTAGCATCAACGGATTTCTCTCGTTCTTCTCTACGCGTTCATATTAATCAATTCTTGATTAGGGTATAAACCCTAACCCTAGATTTTTAATTTTTCACATATTTTACTGATTTTATATGTTATATTAGTAGTATGATGATCATATGTTATTGTATTGTTGATGGTATGCATAGAATTACTCGAATACATATGTTTTGGGTTTGATATAATTGGGACAGCAGCTAATTCGTGTCTTTCTGTTATTGTGACTGTTATAAAAGTTAAAATAAAGTATCTAGATGAGTTCCTCTCATCAAGACATTAATTTTAGACTCCGGATTCATGTCGTTTCGATTCCCGGAGCCCTAGATTCGATCAAAATGGTATTTTGTTGAAATTGAAATGTGATATTGTTATGAACCAGGTTTGGTCCGACTTTGTAACCATATTTGGTGACTTTAGGGTGTGTTAGTGTGTTAGGACTGATGGTGGGGCGAACTTTCATGTTCGGGTCATCTCAATCCGAGCCACGAATCACCCGTTACGTCTAAAACACGTTTTTTGATTAAATTGAAGTTCCAAGTAGTGTAATGGCTGTACATCACGACTTGTGGACTGTTCTTGGGGTGTTCTTGAGTGTATAAAAGTGTCGGGTGGTTTGCTTAGGCGGAGATATATGTAAGGCTCGCCGAAAACCGACACCCGGGGCTCAGGATACGACCCGATTAACTTTTGATTTAAAACTTATGACTAATTATTAAACTTATGATATAAATAATGGATTTCATTATCATTTAATTACTTATGAAAAAAAAAGTAATTATTATTATTTACAACTTATGATATATATTTATTATATCATTTAATTAATACTTATGATTTAATTAACATTTTAATTAAACATATGATTAATAATACTTCATTATTAATGGAAAATACTTATGATAAGTATTAAACTTATATTATGAGATTATTATAATAAGACTTATGATAAGGATTAATTAATTATTTAATTATTATAAGGCTTAGTTATTATTTAATTATAATTTAATTATTAAATACTTATGATTTAATAATTATAATTAGAAACTTATGATATGATTAATAATTCATTATTAATTAATAATACTTATGATATGATTTGAAATTTATTATTAATTAATAATACTTATATTATGACTAATATTTAATTAATTAATTAAATACTTATTTTATATTAATTATATCATTTAAACTTATCTTAACTTTAATAATTCATTTAATTTAATTAAACTTATGTTATGACATAATTAGACATATTTAACTTTAATAAATATTATAACTTACATTATTATTACAACTTACACTTTTAAAATTAACGTTGACTATGTTTGACCAAGGTTGACTTTTGAGTTGACTTTCAGTTGACTTTGACTTTCAGTTGACTTTCGTTGACTTTCTAAATAAGGAAACTTTCCTAACTTAAAACTTTCCAAAAATAGAAACTTTCCAAAAATTGAAACTTTCCAAAAATAGAAACTTTTCTAAAATAGAAACTTTCCAAAAATAGAAACTTTCCAAAAATGGAAACCTGCTAAAAATAGAAACTTTCTAAAAATAGAAAGTGTGTGTCCGCACGCTGTTCCGATCAAACCGATGCATATTGAGTATTGTTCTATGACTACTTGCAACATGTACAATAGCTATCATACTAAGACTTGACCTAAGTTAGTTATTTATATCGACCTGCTTTATTTATAGGTCGGCGTTGTGATCATTCATGATCACTTTACTTCATTTGCTGTTCGCATAATTGTGTGGTTACTTCGTTTGCTAATAAGGTGAGTTATAGTCCCATTTTTCTATTTTAAATCTTTTGGGATGAGAATACATGCAATTTATTTATATTTTGGACACAAGTGGAAGTTGGTTTAAATTATTCATTGTGAGTTGAACAAAAATATTCCCTATTCTGGTAACTGTAATCACTGGTTTCTACTGGTGAACGCGAATCCTACGGATAGATCTATCGGGTTTGACAACCCCATTTCGAGCTAGTCGCGCTAGCAATTTGTTATCGGAATGTTTAGTACTTCGTATTTTGTTGTAGATACACTTGTTCGGTGTATATTATTTATTGTGTTTGGCAAGGGTAAATAAAGGGTTAAGTGGTTACCAGGTGGCTCACGGAAAATGGAATAATGTTTTATTATATGTTTTCTAGCATATAATTTGGTGGTTTAAAAAGGACTTTTATGTTTTCAAACATAAATTTTTATTGTTTAAATTAAATATTGTTTGCAATATTAAACCTATAATTCACTCAACATTTTTGTTGACAGTTACTCGCATGTTTTATTCTCAGGTTCATGATTGATTGCTTCCGCTGTGCTTAGAGAGTCTGCATATTTATGATGGCAGCTTTTGTTAAACATTAACTTGCATTCTATTTTGTTACATTAAATAGTGGTTGCTTGTTGACTTTGTTTTGGTCAACTTTTGGTTAAAGTATTATTGTATAGTTTTTCTAAACTTATACATTTTAGTAGATTTCCTTTATAGGAAATCATTTTTAAATAAAGAATGCAAGGTTGTTTTATTAAATTCATATAGAGTTTCGATCAAGCTGTGGGACCAAGTGACGGAGCCGTTAAGTGTTCTGATGGAGTCGTCACAAAGATGATCTTGGAAAGCATCGCTTAGGTATTCACCTCCTCTATCGGTACGAAGTACCTTGATTGTCTTATTGAGTTGATTTTGTACTTCGTTTTGATATTCCCTGAATGCCTTAAAAGTTTCATCCTTATGTATTAATAAGTAGACATATCCGAAACGACTAAAGTCATCAATGAAAGTAACAAAGTATCTTTCACCATTCCTAGTCATGGGTTTAAAGGGTCCACATACATCCGAGTGTATTAATCCCAATAAATCTTCAGCCCTTTCATAGGTCCCTTTGAAAGGTGATTTAGTCATTTTGCCTTGTAAACAAGATTCACATACATCAAACGAGTCCATCTCATTTGATTTCAAAAGTCCATTCTTTTGAAGTGTACGAATTCGATTCTTGTTTATGTGAACAAGGCGACAATGCCATAAGTAGGAATCACTCAAATCCCTTTTGAGTTTCTTGGAGCTAGTATGGTATATTGAGCTACTAGATGATGTATTATCATGAACCAATTCATAAATTCCATTTGATGGTGAAGCCTTAAAATAGAATACATTATCTAAATAAACGTGGATATCATCATTAACAAAATTAAGATAAAAACCACATTGTTTTAAACGGGAAACTGAAATAATGTTTCGACATAAATTCGGTGCATACAAAACATTGTTCAAAATAAGTTCCAAACCACTTGGAAGCTTTAATACAAAGTCTCCTTGAGCCTTCACTTGCACTTTGGCTCCATTACCCATAAAGAGACTTGATGTTCCCGCTTGCTTGCTACTTCTTTTGAACCCCTGCAAAGAATTGCAAATGTGAGTTCCACATCCAGTGTCTAATACCCATGTATTAGAAGAAGTAATACTAAGCTCTATATATACCATATATATATTACCTGAGGTTTGCCCCGCATCCCTCTTCTCCTTCAACTCCTTAAGGTAGACCGGGCAGTTGCGTTTCCAGTGACCCATTTCACCGCAACCGAAGCACGGGTCTTCCTTGGGGTTTGCTTGTCCGGCAACCTTTTGCTTCTTGTTCTTGTTTTTGGTTGGGGTAACCATCTTCCCCTTTCCCTTGCCTTGATGGGCGGGTCCTTTCCTCTTAGCCACCTTTGGCTTAGAGGTATTATTACCTTTGGACCCACCATCATTGACCATTAGCACGGGTGAAACTCTCTTACCCATGCTAGTTTCCGCCGTCCTAAGCATGCTATGAAGTTCGCCAATGGTCTTATACATCCCATTCATATTGTAATTAATTACAAATTGGTCAAACCTCTTTGACAAGGAGTTTAGGATAAGATCCGTGGCTAGCTCATTAGATATATTGAAATTAAGACGGTTTGCTCGATCAATGAGGCTTTTCATCTTAAGGACATAAGATGAAACGGATTGGGATTCATCCATACGACATGCATGAAGCGCTCGAACGGTCTCGAAGCGCTCGACACGTGCTTGTTGAAGGAACATCTCCTTCAATTGCGTGATCATGTCGTATGCAGTATGATGCTCGAAATCCTTTTAGAGTTCAGTTATCATAGTCCCAAGCATTAGGCAGGCGACTTGCACCGAATCGGAGCAATACTTATCCCAATAAGCCATGCCTTCCGTATCATCCTCGTCGGGTTGATCGGGAATGGGGTCTTCCAACACATACGCTTTATCCTCGAGTTTGAGGACAATCCTAAGATTGCGGAACCAATCCATAAAGTTCGTATGGTTGAGTTTGTCCTTCTCGAGGAGAGACTTTAACGATAGGTTGTTCAGGTTAATAGGTGCGTTTTGCATGTTGTTGTTATTGGCGGCCATCTACAAAATTTAACAAAGTTCATTTTGTAGTGACCCGAAGTTTTCCATATTTATATATATTAATTGAGATTGATATTTACATGATTAAATGTTTCCAACATGTTAAGCAATCAAACTTGTTAAGACTTGATTAATTGAAATATGTTTCATATAGACAATTGACCACCCAAGTTGACCGGTGATTCACGAATGTTAAAACTTGTAAAAACTATATGATGACATATATATGGATATATATATATAGTTAACATGATACTATGATAAGTAAACATATCATTAAGTATATTAACAATGAACTACATATGTAAAAACAAGACTACTAACTTAATGATTTTTAAACGAGACATACATGTAACGATTATCGTTGTAAAGACATTTAATGTATATATATAATATTAAGAGATATTCATACATGATAATATAATAATTTAAAATCTCATTTGATATTATAAACATTGGGTTAACAACATTTAACAAGATCGTTAACCTAAAGGTTTCAAAACAACACTTACATGTAACGACTAACGATGACTTAACGACTCAGTTAAAATGTATATACATGTAGTGTTTTAATATGTATTTATACACTTTTGAAAGACTTCAATACACTTATCAAAATACCTCTACCTAACAAAAATGCTTACAATTACATCCTCGTTCAGTTTCATCAACAATTCTACTCGTATGCACCCGTATTCGTACTCGTACAATACACAGCTTTTAGATGTATGTACTATTGGTATATACACTCCAATGATCAGCTCTTAGCAGCCCATGTGAGTCACATAACACATTTGGGAACCATCATTTGGCAACTAGCATGAAATATCTCATAAAATTACAAAAATATGAGTAATCATTAATGACTTATTTACATGAAAACAAAATTACATATCCTTTATATCTAATCCATACACCAACGACCAAAAATACCTACAAACACTTTCATTCTTCAATTTTCTTCATCTAATTAATCTCTCTCAAGTTCTATCTTCAAGTTCTAAGTCTTCTTCATAAATTCCAAAAGTTCTAGTTTCATAAAATCAAGAATACTTCCAAGATTGCAAGTTTACTTCCAAGTTTTCTAAATCTATTCCAAGTAATCATCCAAGATCAAGAAACCTTTGTTACTTACAGTAGGTTATCTTTATAATACAAGGTAATAATCATATTCAAACTTTAATTCAATTTCTATAACTATAACAATCTTATTTCGAGTGGAAATCTTACTTGAAATTGTTTTCGTGTCATGATTCTGCTTCAAGAACTTTCAAGCCATCCAAGGATCCTTTGAAGCTAGATCTATTTTTCTCATTTCTAGTAGGTTTATCCAAGGAACTTGAGGTAGTAATGATGTTCATAGCATCATTCGATTCATACATATAAAGCTATCTTATTCGAAGGTTTAAACTTGTAATCACTAGAACATAGTTTAGTTAATTCTAAACTTGTTCGCAAATAAAAGTTAATCCTTCTAACTTGACTTTTAAAATCAACTAAACACATGTTCTATATCTATATGATATTCTAACTTAATGATTTAAAACCTGGAAACACGAAAAACACCGTAAAACCGAATTTACGCCGTCGTAGTAACACCGCGGGCTGTTTTGGGTTAGTTAATTAAAAACTATGATAAAATTTGATCTAAAAGTTGTTATTCTAGGAAAATGATTTTTATTATGAACATGAAACTATATCCAAAAATTATGGTTAAACTCAAAGTGGAAGTATGTTTTCTAAAATGGTCATCTAGACGTCGTTCTTTCGACTAAAATGACTACCTTTACAAAAACGACTTGTAACTTATTTTTCCGAATATAAACCTATACTTTTTCTGTTTAGATTCATAAAATAGAGTTCAATGTGAAACCATAGCAATTTGATTCACTCAAAACGGATTTAAAATGAAGAAGTTATGGGTAAAACAAGATTGGATAATTTTTCTCATTTTAGCTACGTGAAAATTGGTAACAAATCTATTCCAACCATAACTTAATCAACTTGTATTGTATATTATGTAATGTTGAGATACCATAGACACGTATACAATGTTTCGACCTATCATGTCGACACATCTATATATATTTTGGAACAACCATAGACACTCTATATGTGAATGTTGGAGTTAGCTATACAGGGTTGAGGTTGATTCCAAAATATATATAGTTTGAGTTGTGATCAATACTGAGATACGTATACACTGGGTCGTGGATTGATTCAAGATAATATTTATCGATTTATTTCTGTACATCTAACTGTGGACAACTAGTTGTAGGTTACTAACGAGGACAGCTGACTTAATAAACTTAAAACATCAAAATATATTAAAAGTGCTGTAAATATATTTTGAACATACTTTGATATATATGTATATATTGTTATAGGTTCGTGAATCAACCAGTGGCCAAGTCTTACTTCCCGACGAAGTAAAAATCTGTGAAAGTGAGTTATAGTCCCACTTTTAAAATCTAATATTTTTGGGATGAGAATACATGCAGGTTTTATAAATGATTTACAAAATAGACACAAGTACGTGAAACTACATTCTATGGTTGAATTATCGAAATCGAATATGCCCCTTTTTATTAAGTCTGGTAATCTAAGAATTAGGGAACAGACACCCTAATTGACGCGAATCCTAAAGATAGATCTATTGGGCCTAACAAACCCCATCCAAAGTACCGGATGCTTTAGTACTTCGAAATTTATATCATATCCGAAGGGTGTCCCGAAATGATGGGGATATTCTTATATATGCATCTTGTTAATGTCGGTTACCAAGTGTTCACCATATGAATGATTTTTATCTCTATGTATGGATGTGTATTGAAATATGAAATCTTGTGGTCTATTATTATAATTTGATATATATATAGGTTAAACCTATAACTCACCAACATTTTTGTTGACGTTTTAAGCATGTTTATTCTCAGGTGATTATTAAGAACTTCCGCTGTCGCATACTTAAAAAAGGACGAGATTTGGAGTCCATGCTTGTATGATATTGTGTAAAAACTGCATTCAAGAAATTATTTTGTTGTAACATATTTGTATTGTAAACCATTATGTAATGGTCGTGTGTAAACAGGATATTTTAGATTATCATTATTTGATAATCTACGTAAAGCTTTTTAAACCTTTATTGATTAAATAAAGGTTATGGTTTGTTTTAAAATGAATGCAGTCTTTGAAAAACGTCTCATATAGAGGTCAAAACCTCGCAACGAAATCAATTAATATGGAACGTTTTTAATCAATAAGAACGGGACATTTCACATTTAAGTATCGTTTTAAATTTAATAAACAATACCCTTTAAATATTAATTGACTTATTAAATATTAGAATCCAACGGTAAATCAAATTTCAGTTAGGTGACCTTTATCCCGTTATTTGATTTAGCTAGGTAGTCATTTATATGACAATTGCAATCCTTTTGCCACTTCTAAATTATGGGATCATGCAATCCTTTTGTATGGCATATTTATCCCATCAACGCCTATTTGTTCCTCATGCTTCGGTGACCCTAAGTTCATGATTCCCAAATTAAGTCGTCCTACTTGTGTAAACATGTAAAATTCAACATACAAGTGGTTAGGTGACCTTTATCCCACAAGTGTGCCAAATTTACCTTAATCATATTAGTTTGCTCATAATGGTTAGGTGACCTTTATCCCATTATGAGTTCCCTAATATTTTCAAGTGTCACACAAAAAGATGGCGTTTAACTTGTTTGCCTTGTTAATTAAGGGATTTTAAGTTTTCTTTAATTCTAGTTTGAGAAAACATTTATGCCATACACCAACATGCATTTAGTGTATGGTATTTATGAAAATCCATTTACATGTCATGTAATAAAGATATTTCATTACTTTGATATAAACCATTTTATATGTGCAATCTGTTTCTTGTTCTTAATAACCATTTATTAGCGTCTTTTGCCATTTCAATTTAACCGATTAAATTGTAGTTTGGTACATTTCATGTTGTTAATAATTTAACCAATTAAATAGTAGTTTTGCTTGTTGTTAACTTGTGTGATAACTTGTTGTAGTAACATAGACAATCCACAATCATACAAGAAATTAAAACAACCACGCATGCAAAACAAATGTTCACAATCAAGCCTTTTGGTAGACATTTTGTTTAGCCGAAAACAAAATGCCACCGGGTAATGGGTCATAACACAAAGTAGGAGATTTTACCACTCCCACTTAATCTTGCATCCAAGTAGATTCTTCTTGTGTTCTTCCTTTGACTCCATCCTTTCATCTTCATTTTTACAAAAAATATATCCTAATACATTTTTCTAAAAATGAAAATATAATCTAATCTATTTTACATACCAAATATGAAATAAATTACATAACCAAAATTAATATTACATGCCAAATGAATAATTAATTTTACAAACCAAATGAATGAATATTACAACCATATCAATTGAATAATAAATCAACCAAATAAGCATTCATACAAACACATGGTCATGGCTAGATTGTGAACTTACAACATACAACAAAATTGACCAAATTTCAAGTTCCAAACCCATTTGGAACTCCCTAAAATTTGGCCAAACCAAGAACCATCCAAACCCGAACATATTTTTACATTCTACTTTCATGCATGTTACTAGAATGCAAGTATGATGGGTTTTAAGGTCATCTAATAGAAGCATATTTTAAAGACCTCGGCTCTAGATACCATTGAAGGAATTCAACACAACAACAAGTTCATAAAGTTTATATTATCACAAAACCAATTTTATGAGTGTTAAGTCAAGCGGAAGCATTATTTCATTTATAAACAAGTGTTTATGTTAAACCATTTTGATTGAATTCCATGTTAATATCAAGTCTTTAAAGATATGTTTACAAATAAGATGATAAGATAAGAAATGTACCTCCTCAAGCTAGTTGAGGGTCGTTTTCTTAGTTGCAAGAAGATGGTGAAGATGATGTTGATTAATGGAGCTTCAAAGCAATGAAACCTCAAGAGATAATACCCCAAACTCTTCACCAACACCTTATGCAATAGTTAGGATTCAATGACACTAGAATTAGCTTGCAAAAAAAAAAAGAAATGAACTCTCTTTTCCTCAAGAAAGCTCACGGCAGCAGCAGTGCAGAATAAATGTTGTCCAGTTTTTTTTTACAAGTTAAAATATCAAGAAACACTTAAGTGAAGTGGTCAAGCTTTGGTTCAAGTAAATAGCATGCACCTCTAAAGTTGTGTGTGAGTTGGAAGTAACAAATGAGCATGGGATATTGTCTTGAAGACCAAAAAATTCTGCACACTCTTTTTATAAATAATGTTATATATATATATATATATATATATATATATATATATATATATATATATATATATATATATATATATATATATATATATATATATATACATAAACTTGATACATATATATATAAACATGTATTTATTTTGTTACTTTCACATTTTATAAACATTTTTATAAAATATAACACAACATAATCATTTAAACCTATAAACAATTATATATAAATTATCCAAATAATTTATCTCAAGTGATCATATTTTAGAAAACCGATTTTCTAACGTCCAAGTGTCGCGTATTTATTTAATGACCCAATCGTCAAGACTAAATACGTTTTAAGGTGTCGGTAAGTTTGTTATTGGGTATGACCCGACTTGGATCATAACATACTAGCCACATTAATTTAATATGTCGCTCGAGCATACGAAATACCTTCATATGAATCATATTAAGATATTGATACACTATGTTTAATCATGATAAATGATAAGTAAACATGTCATTAAGTGTATTAACAATGAACTACATATGTAAAAACAAGACTACTAACTTAATGATTTCGAAATGAGACATATATGTAACGATTATCGTTGTAACAACATTTAACTGTATATATATCATGCTAAGATATATTAATATATCATAATATAATGATAATGTAATAATTTAACATCTCTTTAGATATAATAAATAATGAGTTAACAACATTTAACAAGATCGTTAACCTAAAGGTTTCAAAACAACATTTACATGTAACGACTAACGATGACTTAATGACTCAGTTAAAATGTATATACATGTAGTGTTTTAATATGTATTCATACACTTTTGAAAGACTTCAAGACACTTATCAAAATACTTCTACTTAACAAAAATGCTTACAATTACATCCTCGTTCAGTTTCATCAACAATTCTACTCGTATGCACCCGTATTCGTACTTATACAATACACAGCTTTTAGATGTATGTATGATGTGCGTAGAGGTGTATACGAAATAGTTATATTTTTGTTACGAAATACTAATAAATACGATACAATTTTACACAAGTTATTTATTTATTTATAGAGTGGATATACCTAAACCTTGCTACAACACTTATAGGCAGTGTACCTAATCGTAGAGTAGTGTAGTTTTTAGTAAGTCCAGTTCGTCCAAAGGGAACTAGCCAAGTTTTACGCTATATTTTTAAACAATTATATTTGTATATATATATATATATATATATATATATATATATATATATATATATATATATATATATATATATATATATATATATATATAAGTCGTATTATTATAAAAAGGGGGTTTTTTACCATTTAATGACCGGTTTGTCAATTTTAAATAAAGCGTAAAGATAAATGACGATAATATAAATGACAGAATTTAAATTGCGATAAAGTAAATTGCAGTAATTAAAATGACAGTAAATAAAGGTACGATGAAATAAGAAATAAAAGTATTATGCTTATTTAAACTTCCGTAATCAAGATGTTTGATGTTTTGATTTTAATTAATTGTTACCCGGGTTAATTATCCTTTGTCCTGGTTTATTTGATACCTATCTAGTTTTTGTCCATAATAGTCCATCAGTCATAATTATAAAATGCTCATCAAATTAACCTTATTCTCGAAGTCAAATATTCCAACTAATTAGGGGCTCGAACTGTAACAAGGTTTTAATACTTTGTTAACAATTACACCAATTATCCTTGTATGTAATCCACCCCTATTTTAATGAGATATGAATATTAATTTACCCACTTGATCAGAATGAATAATCAATTACCCAATCAGAATAATTAATTAAATGATCGTAAAAGACGTCGTTTAAACGTCACTAAATAGAACATACATAATCATTTTAATAATTATTAGATTAACTAATTGGAAGATAGGTTCGACAGGTTCCAATGAGTTGTCATTCGATTAGACAATACCCCCTGTCTATTAATAGTCAATAGTCCAATGTCCACAAGTGTCGGTCTTTTGTCCAAACCTTAATTATGGTACAAAATCTAATAACCCAATCTTAATTTTTAGTCTAACATCACGATTACTTTGGCTCAAATAAGCATAATAATAACTTAGTTACGAGACATTAAATTAAAAAGGTATAACATAGCTTACAGTGGTGATTAATCGCATAGCGTTGCACGGACAGAATTTCGACTTAAAACCCGTAAGACATTCTTAAAATAACCTTATTATTATTAACTTAAAATTAAAATTATAATTATAAAATATAAATATAAATATAAACTGAGATAGATAGATAGATAGATAGATAGATAGATAGATAGATAGATAGATAGATAGATAGATAGATAGATAGATAGATAGATAGATAGATAGATAGATAGATAGATAGATAGATAGATAGATAGATAGATAGATAGAAATGGGGTGTGGAGTTCAGCAGAATTCATTGGCTTTTATAGGGGAAATTGTGTCAGGGCTGCTCCGCGATCGTGGAGTTTTAAGCCTTCACAGCTCCGCGATCGTGGAGATTCTGATTCCAGCTCACAAACTTTTGGCCATTTGCTTGTCGACATAATTTAATAAATATATATAATTTATATATAATTTATATAATTATTTATATATTATATTATATTCTTGTGCATAGTTAACTTGTACTTTTAGCTCCGTTGACTCGCGCGTTGATGCTCGGTTCATGTCTCGGTTCCGGATTTTACAACGTCCTTTCGTACGCTTAGATTGATGGAATTTTACAATCTTTTAAACAAACAGGTTCTACATTTTAACAAGTTCATAAATCCTATTTTATGAAGATTAAAGTGAGCGGAAGCATGCAAAGTTCATGTTATATTTCAACCATTTTAAAAGACAAATTCCATAAATATATCAAGTCTTGAATAATATGCTTACATACAACAAGTGGATTTAGTATTTTACCTCCTCAAGCTAGTTGAGGGTTAATCAAAAGATGAAGAAAAAGGATGATGAAATGGAGCTTCTAACTTGAAGCCTCAAGTATGTAATACCCACAAACTTTTGCACCAACACCACCTTTGAAGAGTTAGGATTTTTGACACTTGAATAACACAAACCAACAAGCAAAAGACCCTCTTTCTTTCTCCTTTTTGCTTTGGCCAACAGCAGAAAAAATGGGGAGGAGAGAGCTTTTTTTCAACTAGTTTTGATACTTGTGTGTGTTTATGGATAAAGCCTTAAGCATGCACTTAAGGATATGTGCATATTTAAAGTATCCAACCACCTTGCATCCTTTTTCTTTTACCCAAAAATGCCATCATGGTAAGTATTATTTTTATAAAAAAAAAGAACCCCTTTTTTTTTATAAAACAAGTTATAAAAGAATGCATTTGTTAGATACTTCTATTTTATAAACCAATTTATAAAATATAGCACAACATAATTATTTAAACCTATAAATAATTATTTCTTTATCTTATAAATTATCCAAATAATTTATCTCATGTGATAATATTTTAGAAAACCAATTTTCTAAAATTTAAGTGTCGCGTATTTATTTAATGATCCAATCGTTAAGATTAAATACGCATAAGATGTCGGTAAGCTTGTTATTGGGTATGACCCGACTTGGATCATAACAAATTAGCCACATTGATTTAATATGTCTCTCGGGCACACGAAAAACCTACAATCTCCCACTTGCACGAGAAACATAAGAAATTAATGCAAGTGATGGATACCACCTAACGACCGTCCATCACCCCCAATATGTTATGACTTAGTGCCATTCAATAACATCATCCCTTTTGAGTTTCCCTCTCGAATATGAATAGGTGAATCTTTCATTATATCCTTTTGTCCTAGATGTCATGTTAAATCCAAGAGACATAGAGTGATCACTCTCTTATAGATTTAACTTTATCAGGCCTTAGACATCTGACTCTCAACGAATAAGAGGGACAAATTCCATCTTGGCTACATATGTCCTAGACACTACACTTTGTACCATACCTGAAACCTCCCTTAAGAGCTACCTTTTCAGAATAGCGAAGGAAAGAATCAAGGCACAATATTCGGTGAATATCTGAACCCAATATGTATCTCAGGTCAGAGGATACAATGATATTCTCCTTTACTCAAGATTACATGTGATCAACCACAAAGGCTCCATACAGTAAATCTTGAGAGCGGGTCTTCCAATATTTGTGTCCCACAAATATCTATGAACCTTGGTTGCAACCTTGCCGCACATTCACCATTTGAATGTTAACCAATCCAAGTTCATAATAGTCTAGATCTCACACTTGTTCCCACAAATGTGATCAACTACGGAATTTAGAATAATTATTTATTCATGGATAAAATATGCAAAATTGGAACATGACTCATAATTAAATTAATACCATAATTATATTAATGAGTTTGAACTAATTCGTTCCGTTACAATACATAAAATAGATCATTTCCAATCACTAGAATATCGAAGCCCTAATGCACAAACATGTCCCTCATGTTTTGGCCCATGTAAAAGCTTCATGAGTGGATCCGCAACATTATGATCTGTGTGAACTTTGTGAATACATATCTTACCCTTCTCAACCTCATCCCTGATGTAGTTGAATCTCCGCTCAATGTGACGAGTTTTTTGATGAGCACGAGGTTCCTTGATTTGAGCAATCGCACCCTCGTTGTCACAAAAGATCTCAAGAGGGTCCTGAATGGAAGGGACCACTCCTAAGTCGTTGATGAATTTCTTCATCCATGCAGCTTTCTGAGCTGCCAGTGAGGCGGCAATGTACTCCGACTCTGTAGTGGATAACGCAACAACATCCTGTTTTGAACTCTTCCAAGAGACCGCACCACCATTTAACATGAAGACATAACCGGATTGTGATCGAGAATCATCTCGGTCAGTTTGGAAGCTCGCGTCCACGTAACCTTTTATAACGAGTTCCTCTGCACCAGACCCATATATTAGAAACAAATCCTTAGTCCTCCTTAGGTATTTCAATATACTTTTAACAGCAATCCAATGACTCTTTCCTGGGTTATTCTGGTATCTACTTGTCAAGCTTAGAGCGCATGACACATCCAGTCTAGTACATATCATTGCATACATGATTGACCCCATAGCAGATGCATATGGGACATTTTTCATCCTCTCTTGTTCATCTTTTATGGTGGGACACTGAGATGAACTGAGAACGGTTCCTCTTTGAATAGGTACCAAACCTTTCTTAGAGTTTTCCATCTTGAACCTTTTCAAGACTTTATCAATGTATGTACTTTGACTTAAATCTATCAATCTCTTGGATCTATTCCTAAATATCCCTATCCCCAATATGTATTGTGCTTCTCCAAGATCCTTGATGGAGAAGCAACCCTTTAGCCAAGTTTTGACTTCTTGCATTGTGGTAATATCATTCCCAAATAATAATATATCATCCACATATAGCACAAGGAACATTATGGTGCTCCCACTAGCCTTCTTGTATACACAAGCTTCATCACCATTTTTAATGAAGCCAAATTTCTTTGCCTCCTCATTAAAATGATGATTCCACATTCTCGATGCTTGTTTCAATCCGTAGATTGATTTCTTTAACTTGCATACCTTTTTAGGATGTTTCGGATCAACAAAACCTTCGGGCTGTACCATATAGACATCTTCCTCAAGATATCCATTTAGGAAAGCGGTTTTGACATCCATTTGCCATATTTCATAATCATAATGAGCAGCAATGGCAAATAATATCCTAATAGACTTTAGCATTGCCACAGGTGAGAAAGTTTCATCATAGTCAACCCCTTGAGTTTGAGTGAAACCTTTTGCTACAAGTCTAGCTTTGTATGTATCCAAGTTTCCATGTATGTCGGTTTTCTTCTTGAAAAGCCATTTGCAATCAACTAGCTTGGAGCTAGGGGGTTGCACAACAAGTTCCCAAACTTGGTTTTCATACATGGATTGCATCTCGGCGTTCATGGCTTCCTGCCATTTGTCTTTATCAATCCTTGATAAAGCATCTTCGTAGTTTGTCGGTTCATCCAAATCAACCGTATAGCAACCATCCACTAGAAAACCATATCTCTCAGGAGGATTACCTATCCTACTAGATCTACGAACGCTCTGTATACTTTGATCATCCACATGATCATTTTCAACATCCTCATGTTGAGTGCTAGTGTCAACTATTTGTGTATCATTGACTTGATCTTGAACCTCTACAAGATCTATTTTCCTTTCACCATCACCTTCCATAAGGAATTTGGTTTCAAGGAATTCCGCCTTTCGAGCAACAAATACATTTTGCTCGGTCGGATCATAGAAATAGTATCCCATATCATCCTTGGGATATCCTATGAAGATACACTTTGTGGATCGAGCATGTAACTTATTAGAAACATGGCGCTTAGGATAAGCTTCACATCCCTATACTTTCAAGTATGAAAGAGAAGGAGGTTTTCCAAACCACATCTCATGAGGAGTTCGTTCCACTTTCTTGGTTGGGGCCATATTTAAAATACGGGCCGCGGAGCTTAGGCAATAACCCCAAAATGATAGAGGTAACGAGCTTCTTGCCATCATAGATCGAACCATATCCATTAGGGTTCGATTCCTCCTTTCGGAAACTCCATTAAGTTGGGGTGTTCCGGGTGGAGTAAGTTGTGAGATAATCCCACAACTCCTAAGATGATCTTGGAAAGCATCGCTTAGGTATTCACCTCCTCTATCGGTACGAAGTACCTTAATTGTCTTATTGAGTTGATTTTGTACTTCGTTTTGATATTATTTGAATGCTTCAAACGTTTCGTCCTTGTGTCTTAATAAGTAGACATATCCGAAATGACTAAAGTCATCAATGAAAGTAACAAAGTATCTTTCACCATTCCTTGTCATGGGCTTAAAGGGTCCACACACATCCGAATGTATTAATCCCAATAAGTCTTTAGCCCTTTCATAGGTCCCTTTGAAAGGTGCTTTAGTCATCTTGCCTTGTAAACAAGATTCACATACATCAAACGAATCCATTTCATTTGATTTCAAAAGTCTATTCTTTTGAAGTGTATGCATTCGGTTCTTGTTTATGTGACCAAGGTGACAATGCCATATGTAGGAATCGTTCAAATCCCTTTTGAATTTATTGGTGCTAGTATGGTATATTGAGCTACTAGATGATGTGTCATCATGAACCAATTCATAAATTCCATTTGAAGGCGAAGCCTTAAAATAGAATACATTATCTAAATAAACGTGGATATCATCATTGACAAAATTAAGATTAAAACCACATTGTTTCAAACGGGAAACGGAAATAATGTTTCGATATAAATCGGGTGCATACAAAACATCTTTCAAAATAAGTTCCAAACCACTTGGAAGCTTTAACACAAAGTCTCCTTGAGCCTTCACTTGCACTTTGGCTCCATTACCCATAAAGAGACTTGATGTTCCCGCTTGCTTGCTACTTCTTTTGAACCCCTGCAATGAATTGCAAATATGAGTTCCACATCCAGTGTCTAATACCCATGTATTAGAAGAAGTAATACTAAGCTCTATATATACTATATATATATTACCTGAGGATTACCCCGTATCCCTCTTTTCCTTCAACTCCTTAAGGTAGACCGGGCAGTTTCGTTTCCAGTGACCCATTTCACCGAAACTGAAACATGGGTCTTCCTTGGGGTTTGCTTGTCCGGCAACCTTTTGCTTCTTGTTCTTGTTTTTGGTTGGGGTAACCATCTTCCCCTTTCCCTTGCCTTGATGGGCGGGTCCTTTCCTCTTAGCCACCTTAGGCTTAGAGGTGTTATTACCTTTGGACCCACCATCATTGATCATTAGCACGGGTGAAGCCCTTTTACCCATGCTAGTTTCGGCCGTCCTTAACATGCCATGAAGTTCACCAATGGTCTTATCCATCCCATTCATATTGTAATTAATTACAAATTGGTCAAACCTCTTTGACAAGGAGTTTAGGATAATATCGGTGGCTAGCTCATTAGATATGTTGAGGTTAAGGCGGTTTGCGCGATCAATGAGGCTTTTCATTTTGAGGACATAAGAGGAAACGGATTGGGTGTCATCCATACGACATGCATGTAGCGCTTGAACCGTTTCGAAGCGCTCGACACGTGCTTGTTGAAGGAACATCTCCTTCAATTGCGTAATCATGTCATATGCACTATGATGTTCGAAATCCTTTTGGAGTTCGGGTATCATAGTCCCAAGCATTAGGCAAGCGACTTGCACCGAATCGGCGCAATACTTGTCATAATAAGCCATGCCCTCTAGATCTTCCTCATCCGGTTGGTCGAGAATAGGGTCCTCCAACACATACGCTTTATCCTCAAGTTTGAGGATAATTCTAAGATTACGGAACCAATCCATAAAGTTCGTATGGTTGAGTTTGTATTTCTCGAGGAGAGACCTTAATGATAGGTTGTTTAGTTTAAGTGGTGCATTTTGCATGTGGTTGTTATTTGCGGCCATCTACAAAATTAACAAAGTTCATTTAAGTATCGATTTTAAATTTAATAAACAATACCCTTTTATAATTAATTGTCTTATTAAATATTAGAATCCAAAGGTAAATCAAATTTCGGTTAGGTGACCTTTATCTCGTCATTTGATTTAGCTAGGTAGTCATTTATATGACAATTGCAATCCTTTTGCAACTTCTAAATTATGGGATCATGCAATCCTTTTGCATGGCAAATTTATCCCATCAACGCCTATTTGTTCCTCATGCTTCGGTGACCCTAAGTTCATGATTCCCAAACCAAGTCGTCCTACTTGTGTAAACGTGTAAAATCAACATACAAGTGGTTAGGTGACCTTTATCCCACAAGCATGCTAATTTTACCTTGACCATATTAGTTAGTTCATAATGGTTAGGTGACCTTTATCCCATTATGAGTTCCCTACTATGTTCAAGTGTCCCACAAAAGGATGGCGTTTAACTTGTTTACCTTGTTATAGTTTAAGGGATTTTAAGTTTTCATAAATTCTAGTTTAAGAAAACATTTGCCATATACCAACATGCATTTGGTGTATAGCACAATATGAAAAACCAATTTTCATGTCTTGTTAGTAAAACCAATTACATGATATAAACCATTTTATATGCATTGTCATTTATGTCCTTAATAACCATTTATTAGTGTCCTTTGTTGTTTCAATTATAACCAATTATTATGTTATTTTGCAAGTTGTAAATATGTGATTATCTTGTATCAACCAAGCATACAAACACAATAAACATGCAAAACAAACAAGTCCACAATCAAGGCAATTTGGTAGACATTTGTTTAGCCAAAACAAATGTCACCTTCTAAGTGTTATGACAAAGTAGGAGATTTATAATCTCCCACTTAATCTTGCATCCAAATGCTTCCAACTTGTGTTCATCTTCATTCTTCATTCTCTTTACAAAAAATATATCCTAATACATTTTTCTAGAAAATGAAATTACAACCTAATCTATTTTACATACCAAATATAAAATAAATTACAAATGAATGAATATTACAAATTATTACAAACCAAATGAATGATTAATATTACAAACCAGAAGAATGAATAAAACAACCACATCATACAACCATTCAAACACAAGGTCTAGGCTTGATTGTGAACCACATCATACAACAAAATTTGACCAAAAAATAAGTTCCAAACCCATTTTGGAACCCCTTAATTTTTGGCCAAATAAGGAACCCACCCAAAATCCAAAATTTTTACATTCTAGTTTCATGCATGTTACTAGATTGTAAGATTAGTGGATTTAAAAGTCATAAACAAGAAGCATATTTCAAAGACCTAGGCTCTAGATACCATTGATGGAATTTGACAATCTTTTAAACAAACATGTTCTACATTTTAACAAGTTCATAAATCCTATTTTATGAAGATTAAAGTGAGCGGAAGCATGCAAAGTTCATGTTATATTTCAACCATTTTAAAAGACAAATTCCATAAATATATCAAGTCTTGAATAATATGCTTACATACAACAAGTGGGTTTAGTATTTTACCTCCTCGAGCTAGTTGAGGGTTAATCAAAAGATGAAGAAAAAGGATGATGAAATGGAGCTTCTAACTTGAAGCCTCAAGTATGTAATACCCACAAACTTTTGCACCAACACCACCTTTGAAGAGTTAGGATTTTTGACACTTGAATAACACAAACCAACAAGCAAAAGACCCTCTTTCTTTCTCCTTTTTGCTTCGGCCAACAGCAGAAAAAATGGGGAGGAGAGAGCTTTTTTTCAACTAGTTTTGATACTTGTGTGTGTTTATGGATAAAGCCTTAAGCATGCACTTAAGGATATGTGCATATTTAAAGTATCCAACCACCTTGCATCCTTTTTCTTTTACCCAAAAATGCCATCATGGTAAGTATTATTTTTATAAAAAAAAGAACCCCTTTTTTTTTATAAAACAAGTTATAAAAGAATGCATTTGTTAGATACTTCTATTTTATAAACCAATTTATAAAATATAGCACAACATAATTATTTAAACCTATAAATAATTATTTCTTTATCTTATAAATTATCCAAATAATTTATCTCATGTGATAATATTTTAGAAAACCAATTTTCTAAAATTTAAGTGTCGCGTATTTATTTAATGATCCAATCGTTAAGATTAAATACGCATAAGGTGTCGGTAAGCTTGTTATTGGGTATGACCCGACTTGGATCATAACAAATTAGCCACATTGATTTAATATGTCTCTCGCGGCTTGTACTCTTGTCAATTTTAGACGTTTCTTATCAATAAATTGAACCACTTGGATTGTACTTTGTAATTTTTAGCTTTTTGGTCATTTGCGTCTTCAAATCGTCATTTTCTTCTTTTGTCTTCGCACTTATTCATTTAAACGAATATTACATAAAAATAGAACAATAGTAACTAAAAGCTTTACATATTGGAAGGATATTGTGCCTAAATATATGTTCATTTGAGCACGATCAATGTACTATTGGTATATACACTCGAATGATCAGCTCTTAGCAGCCCATGTGAGTCACCTAACACATGTGGGAACTATAATTTGGCAACTAGCATGAAATATCTCATAAAATTACAAAAATATTAGTAATCATTCATGACTTATTTACATGTAAACAAAATTACACATCCTTTATATCTAATCCATATACCAACGACCAAAAACACCTACAAACACTTTCATTCTTCAATTTTCTTCATCTAATTGATCTCTCTCAAGTTCTATCTTCAAATTCTAAGTGTTCTTCATAAATTCTATAAGTTCTAGTTTCATAAAATCAAGAATACTTCCAAGTTTGCTAGCTTACTTCCAATCTTGTAAAGTGATCATTCAACCTCAAGAAATATTTCTTATTTACAGTAAGATGTCTTTCTAATACAAGGTAATACTCATATTCAAACTTTGATTCAATTTCTATAACTATAACAATCTTATTTCGAGTGAAAATCTTACTTGAACTTGTTTTCGTGTCATGATTCTGCTTCAAGAACTTTCAAGCCATCCAAGGATCCTTTGAAGCTAGATATATTTTTCTTATTTCCAGTAGGTTTATCCACAAAACCTGAGGTAGTTATGATGTTCATAACATCATTCAATTCATATATATAAAACTACCTTATTCGAAGGTTTAAACTTGAAATCACTAGAACATAGTTTAGTTAATTCTAAACTTGTTCGCAAACAAAAGTTAATCCTTCTAACTTGACTTTTAAAATCAACTAAACACATGTTCTATATCTATATGATATGCTAACTTAATGACTTAAAACCTGGAAACACGAAAAACATCGTAAAACCGGACATACGCCGTCGTAGTAACACCGCGGGCTGTTTTGGGTTTGATAATTAAAAATTATGATAAACTTTGATTTAAAAGTTGTTCTTCTGGGAAAATAATTTTTCTTATGAACATGAAACTATATCCAAAAATCATGGTTAAACTCAAAGTGGAAGTATGTTTTTCAAAATGGTCATCAAGACGTCGTTCTTTCGATTGAAATGACTACCTCTTACAAAAATGACTTGTAAATTATATTTTTGACTATAAACCTATACTTTTTTAGTTTAGATTCATAGAATATAGTTCAATATGAAACCATAGCAATTTGATTCACTCAAAACGGATTTAAAACGAAGAAGTTATGGGTAAAACAAGATTGGATATTTTTTGATTGTGGTAGCTACGGGAAATATTGTAACAATTCTATACAAATCATATCCTAGCTAACTTATATTGTATTATATATGTATTCTAATATATTATGTAATCTTGGGATACCATAGACACGTATACAAATGTTTTGACATATCATATCGACCCATGTATATATATTATTTGGAACAACCATAGACACTCTATATGCAGTAATGTTTGAGTTAGCTATACAGGGTTGAGGTTGATTCCAAAAATATATATACTTTGAGTTGTGATCTAGCCTGAGATGTCTATACACTGGGTCGTGGATTGATTCAAGATAATATATATCAATTTATTTCTGTACATCTAACTATGGACAACTAGTTGTAGGTTACTAACGATGACAGCTGACTTAATAAACTTAAAACATCAAAATGTATTAAAAATGTTGTAAATATATTTTGAACATACTTTGATATATATATATATATATATATATATATATATATATATATATATATATATATATATATATATATATATATATATATATATATATATATATATATATATATATATATATATATATATATATATTTGTTATAGGTTCGTGAATCGACCAGTGGCCAAGTCTTACTCCCGACGAAGTAAAAATCTGTGAAAGTGAGTTATAGTCCCACTTTTAAAATCTAATATTTTGGGATGAGAATACATGCAGTTTTATAAATATTTTACGAAATAGACACAAGTAAATGAAACTACATTATATGGGTGAATGATCGAGCCGAATATGCCCCTTTTTCTTGGTAGCCTAAGAATTGGTAAACCGATCTACTAATTGACGCGAATCCTAAAGATAGATCTATTGGGCCTAACGAACCCCATCCAAAGTACCGGATGCTTTAGTACTTCGAATTCATTTTTATCATGTCCAAAGGATTTCCCGAAATGATAGGGGATATTCTTATATGCATCTTGTTAATGTCGGTTACCAGGTGTTCACCATATAAATGATTTTTATCTCTATGTATGGGATGTATATTGAAATATGAAATCTTGTGGTCTATTATTATGATTTGATAATATATAGGTTAAACCTATAACTCACCAACATTTTTGTTGACGTTTTAAGCATGTTTATTCTCAGGTGATTATTAAGAGCTTCCGCTGTTGCATACTAAAATAAGGACAAGATTTGGAGTCCATGCTTCTATGATATTATGTAAAAACTGCATTCAAGAAACTTATTTTTGATATAATATATTCTTATTGTAAACCATCATGTAATGGTCGTGTGTAAAAGGTATATTTTAGATTATCATTATTTGATAATCTACGTAATGCTTTTTAAACCTTTATAGATAAAATAAAGGTTATGGTTGTTTTAAAAATGAATGCAGTCTTTGAAAAACGTCTCATATAGAGGTCAAAACCTCGCGACGAAATCAATTAATATGGAACGTTTATAATCAATATGAACAGGACATTTCATGACAACCCCATTTCGAGCTAGTCGCGCTAGCAATTTATAATCGAAATGTTTAGTACTTCGTATTTTGTTGTAGATACACTTGTTCAGTGTATATTATTCTTGTGTTTGGCAAGGGTAAATAAAGGGTTAAGTGGTTACCAGGTGGCTCATTGATAATGGAATAATGTTTAATGTTTTCTAACATTTTAAATCTTGTGGTCTAAAGTTCATTCAATTATTTAAACCTATAATTCACTCAACATTTTCGTTGACAGTTTAATCGCATGTTTTCACAGGTACTTGAGTTTGTTTGATGCTTTCACTGTGTTAGAAGAGTCTGCATGCATTTGGGCAGATTTTTATTAAACAGTTTTGAAACTTTGAACTTGCATTCTATTTTGGAATAATTTAAACTTGTGGGTTTTGTTGACAATATTTTAATGTCAACTTTGGTATTTAATATGTTGGGTTACTTAAACTACATATTTTTGGTATATTTCCTTTTTGAGAAACTTTTGAAATAAAAGAATGCAATGTCGTTTATTAAATTCATTTAAGTTCGATCAAGCTGTGGGACCAAGTGACGGAGCCGTTAAGTGTTTTGACGGGGCCATCTCACCAAGCTCCCTATTTATAGGTTTAGGATATCCGCGAAATCAATGTTGGCGTAGAGTTAGCAGATCCACAATGTTTATGCGGGACATCCTCACAATCTTAATTTACGCGGGATTCCACAATGCCATAGCGCAATACGCATTTGTTATTTATTTCCACGGTTCCTTTTTTCACTTGATTTTGAATTGCTTTTTGCACTTAAATACATATACATGTCTATGTATATGATCACTTGGTGTCACCACAATTCACCAGTAAAAATCTAAACCCGGTATTATGCATGCACAATATTTGAGTACAAGTACTAAAAGTAATAACGCGAACAACAATAAACATTACTTAAAAGCATGAAACACATCATTTCATCAAACGTTCATTACAAAAGGGCGGTGCGCATACAATACACAAACTGAAAAACTACAAAATGGCGTTTAAAAGCTGTGCAGCGGTAGCATCTTCAATTTGGGTCATAGCAACAAGGTCGGGCACATTCATGTGTTCTAGCGTGCTCGCAGTAGCTTTTTCCTCTGCAGCAGCATTTAGAGGCATCTTCTCAGCCACAACAGGTGGTGGAGTAGTAGGAAGTGGAAGATGCTTCCTTAAAAAACCTCCAGAACCTGTACCTCTCGGCTGCTTTAATGGCATTCGCAGCCCTGTTATATGCATCGTTCATAGCAGGAGAATTGCAAGCACGCGTAACCGACCCGGGAAGCCCGAGATTTAGAGTTGAGAACTAATCCCAGGCATACTTTCGTATCTCATCCATTTTTGTAAGCTGCGCGAAATGACACTAGCCAGCTTTGGCGAGATTGGTGTTGGCAGTTTTTAGTTGATCCATCCCTGCCTTGACCTGAAAGGACCCGTTCATATACATTATAAACGATTCACAATAGTTGATTACATTGCGAGGTATTTGACCTCTATATAATACATTTTACAAACATTGCATTCCTTTTTAAAAGACAAACTTTATTCACATCTAAAGTTGACGGCATTCATACCATTTCATAATACATCCAACTATAATTGACTTAATAATAATCTTGATGAAATCAATGACTCGAATGCAACGTCTTTCGAAATATGCCATGAATGACTCCAAGTAATATCCTTAAAATGAGCTAATGCACAGCGGAAGATTTCTTTCAAACCTGAGAATAAACATGCTTTCAAGTGTCAACCAAAAGGTTGGTGAGTTCATTAGTTTATCATAATCATTCATTTCCATTATTTTAATAAACCACAAGATTTTTATTAAACATAATTCCAATAGCAGAATCCTCTCTTCTGCATAAAGGTAAAATCATTTCCAATAATATAATAGACCACAATATTTTCATTTTTCATAAACATAATCCTCAAGCAGAATTCTCTCGTCTGCATTAAGGTAAAATCATTCATATGGTGAACACCTGGTAACCGACATTAATAAGATGCATATAGAATATCCCCAAGACAGGATTCCTCTCGTCTGTATAACAGAATCCTCTCGTCTGTATAAAAATCGAAGTACTAAAGCATCCATACCTCAGATGGGGTTTGTTAGGCCCATAGATCTATCTTTAGGATTCGCGTCAATTAGGGGTACTGTTCCCTAATTCTTAGGTTACCAAGCTAAAGGGGTGATATTCGATTTCGATAATCCAACCATAGAATGTAGTTTTGAGTACTTGTGTTTATTTCGTCAAACATTTATAAAAACAGCGCATGTATTCTCAGTCCCAAAAATATATATTGCAAAAGCATTTAAAAAGGGAGCAAATGAAACTCACAATACTGTATTTTGTACTAAAAATACATATGACGTCATTGAACAAGTGCAATGTTAGCCTTGGATTCACGAACCTGTATTAATTATATATATTTATATATTTGATCAATATCTGTCTAACAATTTAGGTCAAGTCATAGTGTATCACAATCCTATTGCTCGAGACTAAATATGCAAAAGTCAACAAAAGTCATATTGACCAAAATGTCTTCCAAACTTTATACATGATTATTATATAGTTTAAATATAGTCGTTTTATTTATTTAAATATTTTTAATAGATTTTATTAAAGTAAATAATATAGTTCTTTTATTAATAAATAAAATTTTATATTAAAATTTATATAATAAAATTATACTTTTATATATCTTAAGTAATAAAATTTATAAAGTTCATTTAATATCTTAAAAATAATATAATAGGTATTATTAATGTAATTATATTATACGTAGTAAAATATCTTTGTATCACATATTTATTTGATAAAATAATATTGATAATAATAATAATAATAAGTAAAAGTTGTATTATTTTGTAATAATTATTATTATTCTATTAATAAAAATAAAAATAATTATATTTTTTTAAAATGATAAAATGATAATTTTTATTAACAATAGTACTAAAATGATAATAATAATGATGTTTCATATTAACAATGATATTTTTATTAAAAATAATAATTTTAGTAAAAATGATAGTTTTAATATTAATAATACTTTTAATAATAATAATAGTAAAATAATTAAAACGATATTTTTCCTTTAAATCAATATCTTACAATATCTTAATTTCATCATGATACTCATACTCATTATTTCCTAATCGCTTCGTTTAATAGCTTTTAGTCGTCTTTTATATAGCGTTCATATTAATAATAATAATAGTAATCATAATAATTAGATGTTACTAATATTAGTTTTAATTATAATAATACTAATAATAATATTAATGATAATACTAATAACTATTTGAATGATAATAATAATAATACTAATTATAACCTTAATGATAATAACGATAGTAATAATAATAAAAATAACAATAATATCTTTTATTAATAATGACAATGATAATAATAATAATAATAATAATAATAATAATAATAATAATAATAATAATAATAATAATAATAATAATAATAATAATAATAATAATAATAATAATAATAATAATAATAATAATAATAATAATAATAATAATAATTAGATTATAACGACGATAATAACGACGATAATAATAATCATTTTTAATAATAATACAAAAATTCAATTGACTATAACTTCTAAACTGTTCATCGAAACCATTCGATATCTAAATGAAAAGTTCTCAAATTTTCGCTAGCTTTCCAACGGCATGCATATCATATACGTTATCTTAATAGCATATGTATTTAATTCAAGATTCGACATAACCTATCTAACGATAATAACGAACGCATAAGCATGCATAATCCTATATATATACTCGAACACTAGTCAGGGATACACTAATAATATATAAAAGTTAAGTTATGAGTGCTCACATATCAATATTGAGATTCAATATTGCAGGAAAAGTACGTAGACGCAACGGAGATGATAAACACTAGTTTGACTCATGAGCAATACTCCCGAACCATACCCATAATCTCTATAGCTATAACCCATAATTTCCTTAGCTCTATCCCGCTCGAAAAAAAATTTTGAAATCACTCGGACAGCACTCCGTCATAATATTTTATGTATACTAATAATATCTTGAAATAATACGGAGTAAATATATATATGTAAATCGATTGAGAGAGTTTAGAGAAAAATATTTTCAAGTTTCTATGAAATAATGAAACCTATTGAATTCTATTTATAATAGACTTTTGAATTATTAAAGTGAATTATTAAAGTATGAATTATTAAAGTAAATTATTAAAGTATGAATTATTAAAGTAAATTATTAAAGTATGAATTATTAAAATAAATTATTAAAATATGAATTATTAAAGTGAATTATTAAAGTATGAATTATTAAAGTGAATTATTAAAATTAAGGTAAAGTAAAAATAAAGTAAAGGTAAAGTTTAAGTATAGTAAAAGTAGAAAACTATGTACGCATAATACGCGTATAAATATATAATATTAATTAATATATATAATATTAATTTAAATCGTTATATACATTTAATAAAATAAAATATAAATATCGTTATCTTTATCATACTGGTTAAGTAATGAGTTGTCAAAAGTAGTTCTAGATATTTATAAAAGTTATATACGTTTTAATAATAAAAATCTTTTTAAACTGAAAACGTTTTTGTACGTTTGAAACTAAATCAAATAAATATGATAATTTTGTTTTCCAAAACTAAATATAGTTAAGAATCATTTTGTTTAAAGGTTAAAATAATGGAAATCGTTATATCATAAAACGTTTTAGAAAAGTAGAATAATATATATTCATAATAGGTTTCAAGTTTTTAAATTACAGTCTTTTGGTGAAGCATGCGATAAAATTCAAAGGTTAAATAAACGTATGAAATCATCTTAATGAAAAATGTCGAGTTACTTAACTTGTCGATAACCAATATCTAAGTTATTTACACTCCACGTTCTTACTTATAAATCACTTTACCATTTTCTAAATGTTGTCAAAAAGAATAGATTTCTTAAATCACAGTGGACCTCATAACATAGACCTGTAATAATATCACAATGTATCTGATAAATCAATCATTTGCTATTATCTTCTAATTTCATCGATAAACATATTGAAACAAAAACGTTCATGTAAAGTATTATACGTTTAATACTTTATTAATATTCTAAAGTTATAATATATATACATATATATACATATTTATTTATATATAACGGTTCGTGAATCATCGGAATTTGGTCGAGGTTATAATGAATGTATGAACATAATTTAAAATTCTTGAGATTTAACTTAACAAACTTTGCTTATCGTGTCGAAATAATATAAAGATAAAGTTTAAATTTGGTTGGAAATTTCTGGGTTGTCAAAGTACCTACCCGTTAAAGAAATTTCGTCCCGAAATTTGAATGGGATGGTCATGGCTGACAATAAGTATGTTTTCATGACGTATACGAGTTGAAAATTAGAGTTTTATTATCATCAAGTAATATAGATAAAGCAATTTGGTTTTTGTGAAGAGTACGAGTGAAGTTATCACAAAAGAATGAAATGAGTAAATGCACGTTCTTTTTAACCAATGACATAGTCATGGTTGATTTCCGGAATTCCAGGAATTTAGAGAAAATCTTCGTAATAAGATTTGGTTCTTCGGTAATTAAGGAAGTTAGGATCCGCTTTGATTAAATGCAATATTCTGTTTTGATTTCTCTGTCGGATATTTTACTATATATCCACCCCCTTCGTTTCCTTATTTCCACAACTCGCACCTTTTATTCTTTCTCCCTCAATTCATACTTTATAGCAATCGCTAATATGCTCCATCCAGTTCTGATTCTTGATATACTCCTAACTTTTCATATCTGTCATTCTTCTTTTTCATCTGCCGCCGGAAGAATATATTTACTTCTACTATACTCTTGAATTTATAGTGTTTTTAATTCTCCCGTGTCTTTATATTGCTATATGCATCGATATATATGGTTTGTAATTTCTGGGTTGTTGTTGGGTTTTATATCTTCCCTTATACTTCAAAGTCCCTGCGTCTGTCTTCTATAATCATTGTCATCCACAGTTAATACTCCCTCCTATTTGCTGCAATTTATCCTCCAATTTCTATTTTGGAGCTTTTCCTTTCGTTTCTTCTTTTTACGATTAAGCATCGCTTGTAATGGTCCATAATTCGCAGATATAAATTTTGGAATGAACATTGTTAATTTCTAAGAAGGAAATGGTAATGGCACGGTCTTGATTTTTTAAATTACCAGAATACCCTGGAAAAGACCGAATCATCAAGAAATATTTTCTTAATACTTTAGAGGTTAAATAGAATACAACAGTCGTGTAACATGGCACATGATGATGTTATGATCTGTGAATCATCACGTTCCATTTAAAAACTCATCATGACTTACTGTAATATAATCACGTTGATCAAGTGTCATTATATTATACTAACTCATGCTTCAGTTCCCAACACTACTTCAATAGTATACATATTTTAAATTCGAATTTTTTAGAATTTAGAAACTAAAATAGTTTCTTTTATGATGTAATACAGATAGCGCAAAGAGATAAATGATTTCGAATAACAATAGTTATGAAGATATCTTCAGAAATATTGAAGATATTTATAATGAAAGATATGATGATATCTTAGAATATCAGAGGATGATGAAGAATATTATTCACAAAGGTTTAGAGTCAGGAGTAAGGTATTTGATAATATTTTCAGCAGACACTGAATCATTTGGATTCTTTGAAGGCAGGTTTAGTCTTTGTGATTTGTCCACAGCCTCCTTCATGGTTTGCTTAATCCGTTTTCCAGTTCCAAACCTTCTCTTTTTCTGAGCTTTTCCAACACACTATCCTTTATTATTAAACTTTTGACTGTTAAGGTCATTTACAGTTTTTTTGCTGCTTCATCAGCATTTTCGGAGAACTAGTTCGCAGTTTAGGGTGTTTTTCAGAAACTTCACATTCAAAGTATATAAGTCTAGGAGATAGACGTTATATATACACCTATAACCGTTGGCGGAGACATGCTGTAAGATTTCAAAATACTGATTGCTGATTCCCAGTAATTGGCATGACAATTCTTGTTACAAGATGCGAATGAGTAAATGATGGGGTTTCGATAAATATAATGACTTTTCGAAAAGTCAAAGATCAGTGAAGTTGGTATGTTTATTTCTAATTTGGTGAGACATAAAAGGTTCTTCGGTAACGATGATGAAAGGGCAACGTCTATATCAAGGTTATAATAAGACTGTTTCAACTGAAAAGTCTAAGTTGACTTGCTGAAGCTGTGACAAAACTGACTAATTTGAAAAGGAATCGCAAAGTTATTTTTTCTAATAAATGCCAAAGGGTCTGACACGGATACGTGTTAAATTATGACTCTGGTTTCGAGAGCTTTTCAGATGCAAGATTGTGGTTAATATGTGGTTGGATCATCATCTCGATTGTTCGTTATTTGAAGTGTCTTCAGGAATTTCGAAGGGTTCTGAACACAGATTGTAATCGTTAATATACATATGATGTTCTAACACAGTTTTGAAGTCAAAGTATAGCTTGTGAAAGATGTAAGGATCTAAAAGTGATGATTTTGGTCATATCTCGAGTTGAATTCTGAGATTTCAAAATCAGAATATGTAATTAAATTTTTGAATGAGTATGATTGTTTTAATTTCTATAAAAGAATGTATATTGTTGTGAAAGTAGGGAGTATAATGGATGATTTGCTGAATCAGATTCGAAGAATGTAACTTATTAATTGTGAATTTATATATCTCTCGAGTATTACCTATCCGTTAAAAAAATTCACAATTAATATTTTGTACAAAAGAATTTTATTACAGTCTTTATGAAGAAAAAAAAAAAAAATATATATATATATATATATATATATATATATATATATATATGTGTATATTTTCTTCAGATGTAACATAGATTTAATGAGTTAATGTTAAATTACACTCATTTGATTTACGGTTGAAACTAGAATTGAATAATCCCTAAAGGCTTTAAAAATTACATAACTTTTACGGAGTATTTCTTTAATGAAATTGAAATTATGAATCAATACTTCGTTATTTGTTGATGTATGATGTTAGGTTCGTGGAATTCTTTTGAATTTCGCAAAGTACGAATGATGTTATTTGAAAAGTTTCGAGTACATCGATGATGAAAGTGTAAAATCAAACATATATTTGAATAATACACTTGATTTATTATGAGATGGAATTTATTGAATTAAAACAGAGATTGTAGTTAACGATGGTTAAGTTGTTAAGGAAGGATGTACATCTTAGCATATTAGTTATATGAATTTAATCGAGTAGTATTTACCCTTATTTAATTCATACATAATAGCTTAGTACGAAAGATTTATTTTGATCTCAAAATATATATATATATATATATATATATATATAATATATATATATATATATATATATATATATATATATATATATATATATATATATATATATATATATATATATATATATATATATATATATATATATATATATATATATATAATATACATATAATTTCTTCAGAGGGAATGAGTTAATACTTCATAACTCGTTGATACAATATACGCGTTATTGATTCGTAATGATGTCCACGGTGATTCTTGAACTGACGGAGTTTGTGATGTTATAGGTGCTGCTGATTCTGATGACACTGATGGCACTGACTGTGATGGTGATGCTACGGTACTGTTGATGCTGTTGGTAAAACAAGTCTAGCTTATAAATCACGCATCATTCTTGTCAGGGTTTCTACTTTTTCTTTTATCATTTCGATTCACTCATCTGATTTATGGTTAGGGTTAGAATAGATAATCTCTAAGACTTTAGAGATTACATAATCGCCGCAGAGTGTTTCTCCAATGAAGTTATGAATCAACACTTCATCGTTTGTTGTTGTTGGTATTCCTTGGTATCTACAGGGCGTACGACATTGGTGCTCGTGGGACAGATTGTAAAGTTGAGGTTTACGACGTGGTTATGGTTGGGGGTGGTAATGGTACTGTTGGCGTTGATGATGGTAGTACTGGTTATGCTGCTGGTGCTGCTGCTGGTGTTTGTAACCTTTGCACCATATTCTCCAAAGCCACTACCCGAGCGCGAAGCTCGTTGACTTCTTCTATTACACCGGGGTGATTGTCGGTTCGGACGAGCGGATAAATAAAATCTAGAATTTGATGTAGTATATATTCGTGACGAGATACTCTGGAAATGAGAGAGAAAATGGTGTTTCGGACAGGTTCGCCGGTTAGTGCTTCGGGTTCTTCGCCAAGAGGGCAATGTGGTGGATGGAAAGGATCGCCTTCTTCTTGTCTCCAATGATTGAGGAGGCTACGAACCCATCCCCAATTCATCCAAAATAGATGATGGCTGATTGGTTGATCCATTCCAGTCACACTGCTTTTGGAGCTTGAGTGGGATTCCATATCGGAATTCGAGTGACTTGAAATAATGACGAATTCCATTTCGTTCAATTGAATAAAGGATTTTTCGATATGAAATGATTTTCCGGCTATCGGGTGGTATTCTAATTACATAGAATATCTATATATATAGCGCAAAAGATTTCGTAGATTACGGAGGAATTTACGGGATATGTCAGGCAAAGTTTACAGTAACAGATATGCTAAGATATGAATTATTGCCTATACACTATTCATGCAATCAATGCAGTAAGATGTGTCTAGACTAAGAATGATAAGCAGACAATTTCCGACAAAAATGATAAGCAAAACTTTTGACAATGCAGACACGGTCGAAGTCCAGACTCAAAAATGCATCCTAACGACTATCAGTTAGACACACTAATGCAGACCTTGTTCGCTAAGACCACCACTCTGATACCAACTGAAAGGACCCGTTCATATACATTATAAACGATTCACAATAGTTGATTACATCGCGAGGTATTTGACCTCTATATGATACATTTTACAAACATTGCATTCGTTTTTAAAAGACAAACTTTATTCACATCTAAAGTTGACGGCATTCATACCATTTCATAATACATCCAACTATAATTGACTTAATAATAATCTTGATGAAATCAATGACTCGAATGCAACGTATTTCGAAATATGCCATGAATGACTCCAAGTAATATCCTTAAAATGAGCTAATGCACAGCGGAAGATTTCTTTCAAACCTGAGAATAAACATGCTTTCAAGTGTCAACCAAAAGGTTGGTGAGTTCATTAATTTATCATAATCATTCATTTCCATTATTTTAATAAACCACGAGATTTTTATTAAACATAATTCCAATAGCAGAATCCTCTCGTCTGCATAAAGGTAAAATCATTTTCAATAATATAATAGACCACAAGATTTTCATTTTTCATAAACATAATCCTCAAGCAGAATCCTCTCATCTGCATTAAGGCAAAATCATTCATATGGTGAACACCTGGTAACCGACATTAACAAGATGCATATAGAATATCCCCAAAACAGAATCCTCTCGTCTGTATAATAGAATCCTCTCGTCTGTATAAAAATCAAAGTACTAAAGCATCCGTACCTCGGATGGGGTTTGTTAGGCCCATAGATCTATCTTTAGGATTCGCGTCAATTAGGGGTACTGTTCCATATTTCTTAGGTTACCAAGCTAAAGGGGTGATATTCGATTTCGATAATCCAACCATAGAATGTATTTTTGAGTACTTGTGTCTATTTCTTCAAATATTTATTAAAATAGCGCATGTATTCTCAGTCCCAAAAATATATATTACAAAAGCATTTAAAAAGGGAGCAAATGAAACTCATAATACTGTATTTTGTAGTAAAAATACATATGACGTCATTGAACAAGTGCAATGTTGGCCTTGGATTCACGAACCTATATTAATTATATATATTTATATGTTTGATCAATATCTGTCTAATAATTTAGGTCAAGTCGTAGTGTATCACAATCCTAATGCTCGAGACTAAATATGCAAAAGTCAACAAAAGTCATATTGACCAAAATGTCTTCCAAAATTTATACATGATTATTATATAGTTTAAATATAGTCGTTTTATTTATTTAAATATTTTTAATAGATTTTATTAAAGTAAATAATATAGTTCTTTTATTAATAAATAAAATTTTATATTAAAATTTATATAATAAAAATATACTTTTATATATCTTAAGTAATAAAATTTATAAAGTTCATTTAATATCATAAAAATAAAATAATAGGTATTATTAATGTAATTATATTATACATAGTAAAATATCTTTGTATCACATATTTATTTGATAAAATAATATTGATAATAATAATAATAATAAGTAAAAGTTGTATTATTTTGTAATAATTATTATTATTCTATTAATAAAAATAAAAATAATTATATTTTCTAAAAATGATAAAATGATAATTTTTATTAAAAATAGTACTAAAATGATAATAATAATGATGTTTCATATTAACAATGATATTTTTATTAAAAATAATAATTTTAGTAAAAAAGATAGTTTTAATATTAATAATACTTTTAATAATAATAATAGTAAAATAATTTAAACGATATTTTTCCTTTAAATCAATATCTTACAATATTTTAATTTCATCATGATACTCATACTCATTATTTCCTAATCGCTTCGTTTAATAACTTTTAGTCGTCTTTTATATCGCGTTCATATTAATAATAATAATAATAGTAATCATAATAATTAGATGTTACTAATATTAGTTTTAATTATAATAATACTAATAATAATAATATTAATGATAATACTAATAACTATTTGAATGATAATAATAATAATAATAATAATAATAATAATAATAATAATAATAATAATAATAATAATAACAATTATAACCTTAACGATAATAACGATAGTAATAATAATAAAAATAACAATAATATCTTTTATAAATAACGACAATGATAATAATAATAATAATAATAATAATAATAATAATAATAATAATAATAATAATAATAATAATAATAATAATAATAATAATAATAATAATAATAATAATAATAATAATATTAATAATATTAATAATAATAATTAGATTATAACGACGATAATAACGACGATAATAATAATTATTTTTAATAATAATACAAAAATTCAATTGACTATAACTTCTAAACCGTTCATCGAAACCATTCGATATCTAAATGAAAAGTTCTTAAATTTTCGCTAGCTTTCTAACGACATGCATATCGTATACCTTATCTTAATAGCATATGTATTTAATTCAAGATTCGACATAACCTATCTAACAATAATAACGAACGTATAAGCATGCATAATCCTATATATATACTCGAGCACTAGTCAGGGATACACTAATAATATATAAAAGTTAAGTTATGAGTGTACACGTATCAATATTGAGATTCAATATTGTAGGAAAAGTACGTAGACGTAACGGAGATGATAAACACTAGTTTGACTCACGAGCAATACTCCCGAACCATACCCATAACCTCCATAGCTATAACCCATAATTTCCTTAGCTCTATCCCGCTAGAAAAACAATTTCAAAATCACTCGAACAGCACTCCGTCGTAATATTTTATGTATACTAATAATATCTTGAAATAATACGGAGTAAATATATATATGTAAATCGATTGAGAGAGTTTAGAGAAAAATATTTTCAAGTTTCTACGAAATAATGAAACCTATTGAATTCTATTTATAATAGACTTTTGAATTATTAAAGTGAATTATTAAAGTATGAATTATTAAAGTGAATTATTAAAGTATGAATTATTAAAGTGAATTATTAAAGTATGAATTATTAAAATGAATTATTAAAGTGAATTATTAAAGTATGAATTATTAAAGTGAATTATTAAAGTTAAAGTAAAGTAAAAATAAAGTAAAGGTAAAGTTTAATTATAGTAAAAGTAGAAAACTATGTACGTATAATACGCGTATAAATATATATAATATTAATTAATATATATAATATTAATTTAAATCGTTATATATATTTAATAAAATAAAATATAAATATCGTTATCTTTATCATACTGGTTAAGTAATGAGTTGTCAAAAGTGGTTCTAGATATTTATAAAAGTTATATACGTTTT
This sequence comes from Rutidosis leptorrhynchoides, assembly GCF_046630445.1. Taxonomy (NCBI): domain Eukaryota; kingdom Viridiplantae; phylum Streptophyta; class Magnoliopsida; order Asterales; family Asteraceae; genus Rutidosis; species Rutidosis leptorrhynchoides. The sequence continues at coordinate 245,403,440 of NC_092337.1, forward strand.
AATAATAAAGTTATTTTTAAACTGAAAACGTTTTTGTACGTTTGAAACTAAATCAAATAAATATGATAATTTTGTTTTCCAAAACTAAATATATTTAAGAATTATTTTATTTAAAGGTTAAAATAATGGAAATCGTTATATCATAAAACGTTTTAGAAAAGTAGAATCATATATATTCATAATAGGTTTCAAGTTTTTAAATTACAGTCTGTTGGTGAAGCATGCGATAAAATTCAAAGGTTAAATAAACGTATGAAATCATCTTAATGAAAAATGTCGAGTTACTTAACTTGTCGATATCCAACATCTAAGTTATTTACACTCCACGTTCTTACTTATAAATTACTTTACCATTTTCCGAATGTTGTCAAAACGAATAGATTTCTTAAATCACAGTGGACCTCATAACATAGACCCGTAATCATATCACAATGTATCTGATAAATCAATCATTTGATATTATCTTATAATTCCATCGATAAACATATTGAAACAAATACGTTCATGTAAAGTATTATACGTTCAATACTTTATTAATATTCTCAAGTTATAATATATATATATATATATATATATATATATATATATATATATATATATATATACATATATATACATATTTATTTATATATAACGATTCGTGAATCGTCGGAATTTGGTCGAGGTTATAATGAATGTATGAACACAATTTAAAATTCTTGAGATTTAACTTTACAAACTTTGCTTATCGTGTCGAAATAATATAAAGATAAAGTTTAAATTTGGTTGGAAATTTTCGGGTTGTCACATGACCAATCAAGCTCCTTAACAAGCAACTCTTTATCGGAGGATGCTTGAAGGGTTGCCGCTTATGCGTTAGCACGCGCATCATGAGATGCTTTCACCTCATTATGGAGCTCGTTGGGGTGATCGAGCGCATCATGCACACTCAAGGCCTCCTGCCCCGAGCTGGACTCCCCCTTCAGCAGTGCGTAATTGTCTTTAATCCGGGAGGCATCACGAAAAAAGTGGTGAGCATTGTCTACACGTCCATGTACATATCTGCCTCTGGATTTTCCATCTTGAACAGCTGCATCGCGCTTGCAGGAGTGTAATCCATCAAGAACTTCAGCTGGGTTGTAGCAGCTCCAGATTAAATATCTAAGAACTCCTCCAGCTTCTTAAATTGCAAAAAGACGTCCCGAGGAGGACGATGCGCCCCCTCACTGCTCTCTGCACGATATGAAAAAGATGAAATTAAGCATTAATAAGCAGCACAACAAATCGAAGTAATAAGGAGTTGTAAAAAGGAGCGCGCTTACCAGCCGTCTTTTTCTTCTTCTTATGGGATCTCTCCCCACTCTTATCTAAATGTCTGCGCTTCTTCTTCTTGTGGGAAGAAGCGCCTTGGGTAGCCATATCACCTTGCCCGGTGACAGGAGGGATGGGATCCCTGATACCATGATCGCTGGATTCCACATCTGTGTGTGGAACCCCCTCCTCCTCATGAGGGCCACCGCCCTCGGGCACGTGAGACTCATCATCAGAAGGAGGAATGCTATCCTCTGTGCCAGTGGTAGGGATGGCATCCCTCTCAACTTGAGGTCCTCGACCTTCTCGCCCCCATGACGGGTAGTAATCAATGTCCTCATCCTGGAGCACTGTAAGGACCGGCATCACTGCAAAAATAAGCACAATAAAGTTAGCATGCATAGTTAATGAATATTCTACATTACAAGTTGTAAAGGTAACATATGTTGGTCATTGTACCCTACCCTTTGTACAACAGCACTGGCGCGATGGCAGGATAGGTACATACTTGACCAACACAAAGTATGTCAGTCGCATATGTGCGCATCGGGAGTTTTTTCTTCTTGCACATATTGAATATACACTCCTCATCAGGTGTCATGGGGGGCTTGTCATTCAAGTCTTTGTTAACACCGGAGTGCCACACGCGCGCATTGGCACAAGTGTTGGGAATGAAAGTGGCATCAACAAAGAAAAAGGAATTCTTCCACTTCTCGCGCATGCCCTCCTTTGTGGGCTGGGCAAACCCCACACGCTCTCAAAATCCATACCAGCCATTGTCATGTGGCTGGTAGGAATAGACGTTCCTGAATAGGTTCACTGTAGGGAAAAAATCTTGCGCCCTACACCACATCTCAAAGAAAGAGAGTGTGCAGGCACTAGTGGAGCTGCCCAGCACCATTATAAAAATGATGAAGAACAGATAAGAATAAGGAAGTGGGTGGATATCAAAGATTGTCGTATTGCATCACCTTCGAGTATGTGGCCACCTTTTTGGCAGGAGGGTCATGAGCACGTTGCTCGTCACTAGGGGGAATAGGGTTTAAAGCACGAAGAGGAGGATAACTCCTCATGATCCCCTCCAGGTCCTGGAGAGTAATCACGGAAGAAATCTCATTGACGTTCTTGCTTTCGATAGTAGAAGTAGAAGAAGACATAATTTTTTCTATGAGAAAAAGAAAGGTGGGAAAGAAAACCCTAAACTGATAGTCGTTCGAGAAGAAAATGGTGAAAGCTGAAAAAAGCGTCGAGTTGATTGCATAAGGAAGGAAGAGGAAGAATTTGTATAGACGATGAAGAAATTTCATAAAGCTAATGAGGTATTGATAGGGTAAAATTTGGAAAACTTGGAGAGAAGGAAAACGCATCGCTGCCGTACACGTATCACAAATCTAGCGAAGAGCTAACTGACACGAAACAGTAACCGTACAAGGGGGACAGTTGAGTTGACAGCCTCCCATGCATAACAGACTAACAAGCTAAAAAAACCACCCTATCATTGAATGCACCTCTGCAACGCACTATATGTCATAATTAAAATTCTGCAACACGCGCTTCTTTGCATTAAGTGCACCTCTTCAACGCGCTAAAAGTCGTCATTAGAAATTCTACGTCGTGCACAACACTTTGCATTAAAATGCACCTTTTCGCGCACTACATGACATGATTAGAGTTCTACATTACACAAAACAAATTGTGCGCAATATAGAACTGGGGGGACTTACTGATTCGCATAGCTGCACATTTATCTGCGCTACATCAGATCAGCGCGCGCCACCCCATATAAATTGCACAGGCTCATATCTTATACTAGCTAGCATGAAATCTCGTCACGCTTTAATAAAGAACTCAAAAACATTGATCACGCAGTTTCGAACATATTGCCGCGTTAGGAAACGGATAAGGCTAGAAAGGTACTATAGTGACACTAAAGAAGAAACGACACCCGTGGCAGCATGATCTGATCCTGACATTATAGGGCGGACAGAAAAGGGCATCAGGGTTTAAAAGAGACAGCACTAAGATAATGATAGCACTTTTTCATCTTTTTAGAATAAAAGGACGGAGACAATGCGACGTGGCAACAACATATCCTCTTTGTCCCCTTACGTGGCACTAAGGGACAAAAGTTCACAAGTATAAATAAGAGTAACATGAACGAGAAAAGGATTGACTTGGGGAATTACATTATACCTTCACCTACAAGAATACTCTCAAATATATACCAACCCCGCTAACCCGGGCAACCGGTATAGCATCCTCAAACACTTAGCGATTTCAGGTAGCGCACACCACGTAAATCCTAATATCGCCTTTGGGCCATCAACTCCGGCAACCCGAATGATGGTGGGTTACGTTTAACCACCCTTTCCGAGATCATCATCTCGAATGAGGGTAATTCACGGTACTCCGGACCGAAGAATTAAACTCAAAAAATCCTTAAACCCCCCTTTATTGTTGATCTTGCATGAACCGAACCCCTTGGACCATTTTATGCTTGATCACAAAGCATGTGTTTTTGTGAGTCCCACGGATAGCGCCAGTTGTTTGTACACTTACCGTGGCAGTTTGTGGCTCTGCCGAATTTGAGACACGACAGTTTGTGGAGATGAATGCAGTGGGAGTGAGTGGTGACTGAGTGAGTGTTCCCACCGTTGCAAATTCTAACTGAGTTTGATTCGAGACAGGTGTCTCGCTGGGTGGGGTGAACTCAGGCGGTACGTGATTGGAATCAACCAGGGTGTCGTTTTAGTGCTTTTCTACACAAAGCATGTGTTTGTGTGAGTCCCACAGATAGCGCCAATTGTTTGTACACTTACCGGCGAGCCTTGTTGAAGCAAAAAGGTTGGGTTTTTCTAATCACTGAGGATTAAAATTTGGGTGAATATAAAGAATTTATCCTCTTCATTTGCGATTCCCCAAAGGTAGCAATATAGATTTATTTACGCCACCGAGAGAAAATCTTAAGCATGTATGTGTAATTTCAGGTCGAGTGAAATGTGTTGTGTGAACATGTCGATGGAAATGCTTATGCTTCCTTATTTGTAGAAGTATAATACCATCTTTTGAGGCATTATACGTTCTCAATGTATTATGAAAATATTCCTTGCAACAACGAACCAGACTCCTATTCCTGTCTTTTCGTTCGTTGTGTATTCCCTCAACAGGTATAGAGCTATTCAACACTCAATGTCGTGTAATGATGGCATTCATTTACGAGTTTGATGCTACCATTTGCTTTTTGAAGGAGTGCTCGGATTATTGTTATCAAACTATTGTTAGCTGCAACAGTTCATTATATTTAGCAAGAGTGGAAATTTGTCTTTTCAAGGCAAAGAGGTGATCTCTGGACCAGCTTTTGGATGTTATTTACTCTACGGTTCATTTGAAGTTTCGTACCGTGAAGTGGAAGAAGTAGTTACAAACGACTAGTGAACAAAATTTGGAGATTTTCATAGCTTGCTAATGGTCTTGTAGTTGTTTCTTTTTTTGAGTGATGATATATCCACTCATTAAATTGATAAATTCACTCAAAATACTTCAATACTTTTAAATTATGTATTGCACAAATTTTTTGTTAGAATTTATTTGATATATCAAAAGTGAAATTGTAAATATCACTTTCGTGTGAGTCTACCTATGTTTAGCTAGGCTTGTTGGTTATTTGATGTGGGGCATGTCCAATGTATTATTCAAATTGTGTAGAACACCACTAAATTTAATTATAGAACCTCATATATTTTTAGAGTTTATAACTTTTTTAAAGTAAATAATCACTAAAGTATCATATAAATATAAATAGCTTTAGAAAAAAGAAATTTTAGAACATTAATAAATTTTCATTCCAGTGGGTATGTCTCGCATCTATTTTCATTTCTCCTCACTGTAACATTTTTCTCTTTTAAGATGTTTCGCCGGGTATAAACTTTTTAAAAATAATAAACTAACAGAAGTAGTTTAATAGTCAAAAGTGCTTTTCCAAATACATTCATATTAAATAATATAATTTATTTAAAATGTCACTATTATCTTATCAATATTGAGTCCGAAACTGTGAGGTTTACAAATACGGGGATGATTCTCACACACACTTTTTTGATCCTCACACACCAATTGAGTATTATTAGAAGAGTAAAAGGTTAAAATAGGTGTGTGAGGATCAAAAAAGTGTGTGTGAGAATCATCCCCCTTACAAATAACAAATGATCGAGAGTTGGTTTTCAATAATTCAAACTTAGCCAAAAATTTCCATTTTGTGGCCTTAATTTATGAATCTAATAATAATAATTCATAGAATAGAATCTTATAATTGACATTGGGACCTTCGAATGTCTGTTTTCTTTGATAAATACTCCACAAACACACACTCTATCCTGTCACGAGAATATACAAACATATTTAAATACACATGCAACGCATTTATAGCAACCTTAAGATAATTAGATAACTAAGTAGAAGTAGTATCTACGCTTAGAATACAGGGTATACTTTCAAAAACGCATTGACAGTTTTGGACCAGTTGTTATGGTATATAATGTTGTGTTATGAGAGTGATTTATGCTAACGTAACATTGTTGTGAAATGGATGGTAAATGTTGTATTGGGTGTTATAGGTTTATTTAATGGCCAAATTTTGTAGATTATAACATCATTCCTAGCAAGACGCTAAGGGAAGTTTACGAAGGAAAAGCGGGCCATGAATTCCAGTTGGAAACTACATGATCTATGTTTTTAAACTAACAAAATGAAAAAATAATTTAATTGCATCAAAAAGACTACTTCTATTACAAAAAACATCGTTGAACACGATGTCATTCATGAAGCGCCAAAAAGCCCATAAAAGAGTGACGACGATCCCAAGTATCTGGTCCTTATTGATAGACGAAAATTTCGAACCCTCGATCCAAATAGTGAAGTCGTCTCATGAAGAAAACAAAGGAAAACTACATCCCAACCCCCAGTGGCGGATCCAGAAAAAATTTTCACCGGGGGCGAATTTTTTTAAAACGTAGGGAATATTTTTTTTTTTTTTTTTCCAAAATATAGATGTTTTGGGGCAAAATATAGAGAAAATTTGAAAATTTTTAGCAAAATACGAAGGTTTTTGGGCAAAATATGAAGGTTTTGGTGCAAAATATGAAGGGTTTGGGGCAAAAAAAAAAATTTCACCGGGGGAAAAATCGAAAAAATTTGCACCAAAATTTCGAAATCCACCGGGGGCGGGCGCCCCCTCTTAATACACTGGATCCGCCAGTGCCAACCCCACACGCACCTTGCCCCAAATGTCCGATGCAAGTGAACATCCGAAAAACATATTCGACCGGGATTCCACCCAATTGTTACAAACGGGACAAACGATTGTATTTATCTCTAAACCTTTCGCGGAGAGTTTCCAACGTAAGGGAGGAGAGTCTAATCTAAATCACCACAAGAACACATTAAATTTTCTCGGTACAAACTTAAACCAAATAGTGGTTAACTACGACGTAGGAAGAAGCTTGTGATCTATATACTCTCGAGTAGCTTTGATCAAGAATAAGCCGTCGAATTTCAAGGTGAACATCCACTTATCATCACATTATGTAATTATACAATGTTGTAACTCGGTATGAAGTGTATCAAGTCGAAGTTACGACTCCTGATATCTTCCCTCTGTGACGACCCGGAAATTTCCGACCAAATTTAAACTTAATCTTTATAGGATTTCAACTAATTTTAAACCAAACTCTCGATACGATTCAATATTTATGACGCGATAAGAAAAGTCTATTAGGTTGAGTCTCAAAAATTTCGAACTGCTTTCATATATGCAATTACCTTTAGACTGTTCTCGACGATTCACGAACAACTATTTGTAAATAGATACATATATATTTAAAAATATAAATATATATATTAATTCGAAATATAATTTGAAATATTATATTATGTAGTTAATAAAATTAATTTTGTAAAATAAAATAATATAAGATATAATAAAAATTATTATTAAAATGAATCTATATATCGATATAAAAGTTTATTGAATATATTTATTAATTAGTTGTAATACTCGGTTGACATCTCGTTGATGTTCCTATAGATCTAATATATGTTTATGAAGATTTAAAATAAAAGTTGAACTGTAAATTGATTATGAAGATTATGGGTTTAATAAAAATATTTTTATCTTCTTAGTTTAAATTATAATACTCCGTACATATTAATTGGAACGGAGAATAAATAATTAACGAATTTTTTTATCAGATCTCAAACAGTTAATAATAGAAATAATCAAATATATTTAAGCTAAAAATTTGAGACTTTTAGGAATACTTTTATATGTTAACTGTTTAGCAATGGACACGAGTTAATATCCATATTAAATGAAAGTCGACACTAGAACCCAAATGTCTAGGCTACTAAATTGTTAATCGCATGTTTGTTTTCATTCTTCTATTTATTAATTTATTTTATCATATTATATGAATATGAATATACATGCTTGATTTCCCCACTTGTTAATTCACCCGTGATTAAGATCACTTTCTAATTTCAATCAACCAATTAACACTGTGCTAAATTGAGATATTTGATTTCACTGTTTTTGGATTCTATGTATATTTTCTATATTATATAGATAACCATTATACACATGAATATGTGTATATTTTGCTTCAATCAACCAAGACGTCTTGAAGTCTATCACCAATCGACCGTCTGTATTCAAAGTCTATCATCAATCTTCCACTCGTGACAACCTCAGACTCACCACCATGCCACCTTACACTCATCACTGCATGTTTTTTATTCCTAGATCGATTTGACAAAAGCTCAACAACATCTAATCACGATGGCTACCACCTATCACACCTCACGGCCGCCACCTCTTTTGCTTCTTCTTGCCACTTATCAAGAACACCAGGTACAACCATCATGATGTGCTACTACTACTCGCTTCTTTTGTTTCTATTCGAATAAAAACACCCACACGTTAAACTACAATCTTTTTCTATCCATTCTATTTCTATTCCTTCAACCTGCTGCCATCTCATTGTTTTCTGTTTTTGCAAGTCGCCACCCAACCATTTAATCACCACCTTCAGCCTACTGTATCCATAACCCACATCTAGTTTTCTATTTTTATTCGACACCCAAAAACAAGTATATAACTACTATCTTTACTAAACCCATCGAACCTTCTTATTCTCTTCCTAGTGTCGCCCCATAACAAACTCACTACATCACCACCACGATCAAGACCCAAAATATCACCTTAAACCACCAAGAAACACCATATAAAAACCTGTTATACTTCTTCCTGTCGAACCCAACTGCTCGCTGCTAAACTGTTTTTGTCCCATCATGTACACGTAACAACTATTACTATTTGATGTTGTCGCATTACGTGACAGTTGATGCTATACCTGTTGCGTAAACATCCATGAACCACTTTCCTTGTATTTGGTTTAGGTCATCAACTTCAAATAATTACAATATATTTTTCTTCTTTCTTGTTGATGACCAAAGAAAACCGGACCCTTATGTTTGCCACTTCGTTTTTCAACAACCCAAGTGGGAGAAGCAATCAAACTACCACTAGTGTCTTCTCTCTTTTGTTTTACTTTGTTGTCATGCTAGTCAAAAAGGAAATACCCAAAAAGTGGAGCCAAGTAAAATAATCAAACCCTTTTATTTTTATCGAATACTGCTATGTGTTGCAACTTATTTCTGTTAAACCCACGATCATATTCTTAAATCATTAAACCATTACTCTTGCTGCTCGCTATTTTTCTATTTCCACTTCCTGATACAACAGCGAAAAGGATGATGATGAATGAGGTTCACAGTGATGAAGGTTTGATGATAACCATTGATGTTAAAACAAATAAAGATGATGTGAGGGAGGATAATGATGACAGGTGTTATGATGATGAAAACGACAATGGAAGATTGAGGATGATGAACCTGATTGTTCCCTTCCTGTTCGAAGCAACACCAAACTAAACCCTTGAAGCGACCCGTCCCAATCTATAGGAACAAATACAACAACATATGATTACATCGTGGGGTATTTGACCTCTATATGATACATTTTACAAACATTGCATTCGTTTTTAAAAGACAAACTTTCATTACATCGAAAATTGACAGGCATGCATACCATTTCATAATATCCACTATCCAACTATAAATTGATTTAATAATAATCTTTGATGAACTCAATGACTCGAATGTAACGTTCTTCGATATATGCTATGAAAGACTCCAAGTAATATCTTTAAAATGAGAAAATGCATAGCGGAAGATTTCTTTAACACCTGAGAATAAACATGCTTTAAAGTGTCAACCAAAAGGTTGGTGAGTTCATTAGTTTATCATAATCATTTATTTCCATCATTTTAATAGACCACAAGAATTTCATTTCCAGTTCTCATAAATATACGTCCCATGCATAGAGACAAAAATAATCATTCATATGTTGAACACCTGGTAACCGACATTAACTAGATACATATAAGAATATCCCCTATCATTCCGGGATCCTCCTTCGGACATGATATAAATTTCGAAGTACTAAAGCATCCGGTACTTTGGATGGGGTTTGTTAGGCCCAATAGATCTATCTTTAGGATTCACGTCAATTAGGGTGTCTGTTCCCTAATTCTTAGATTACCAGACTTAATAAAAAGGGGCATATTCGATTTCGATAATTCAACCATAGAATGTAGTTTCAATTACTTGTGTCTATTTCGTCAAACATTTATAAAAGCGCATGTATTCTCAGTCCCAAAAATGTAAAGAGTAAAAGGGAGCAAATGAAACTCACCATACTGTATTTCGTAGTAAAAATACATATAACATCATTGAACAAGTGTAAGGTTGGCCTCGGATTCACGAACCTATATTAATTATATATATTTATATGTTTGGTTAATATCTATCAAACAATTCAGGTCAAGTCATAGTGTATCACAATCCTAATGCTCGAGACTAATATGCAAAAGTCAACAAAAGTCAATTTGATTCAAAATGATTTCCAAAATTTATACATGATTATTATATAATTCAAATATCGTCGTTTTATATTTTTAAATATTTTTTAAAAGATTTATTAGAGTAAATAATAAATAAAATTTATATTAAAATTTATATAATAAAATATACTTTTATATATCTTAGATAATAGAATTTATAAAGTTCATTGAATATCATAAACTGTTATGATAGGTTTTATTAAGGTATTTATATTATTTGTATTACATTTTATTTGATAAAATAACATTGATAATAATAATAAGTAAAGTTGTATTATTTTGTATTAATAATTATTATTATTCTACTAATAATAATAACAATATTTATATTTACGAAAATGGTATTATAACAATATGAAAATTCTTATTACTAATGAAATTCTATATTAACAATGATATTCCTATTAAAAATAATGATTTTTGTAAAGATGATATTTTTAATATTACATATAATACTTTTAATAATAATAGTGATAAAAGTAATGAAAGATGATAATTTTATTTAAATCAATATCTTTAAATTTCATCATGATACACATACTCATTATTTCATAATTTATTCGTTTAATAGTTTTTAATCGTCTATTATATTGTTTTAGTGTTAATGATAATAATAATTATAATAACTAGGTGTTACTAATATTAGTTTTAATTATAATAATACTAAAAAAAAAATAAATATTATAATAATATTAATTCTGATAGCTATGTAATGATAATAATAATAATATAACTTTAACGATAGTAATAATAATAAAATAATAATTTTTAATGATACTACTTCTTATAGATAATGATGATAATAATAATAATAATAATAATAATAATAATAATAATAATAATAATAATAATAATAATAATAATAATAATAATAATAATAATAATAATAATAATAATAATCATAATAATAATAATAATAATAATAATAATAATAATAATAATAATTAGATGAAAGTTATAACGACGATAATAAAGACGATAATAATAATAATCATTTTTAATAATAATACAAAAATTCATTTGACGATAACTTCTAATCCATCCGTCAAAACCATTCGGTATCTAAAGGAAAAGTTCTTAATTTTTCGCTAGTTTTCCAAGGACATGCATATCTTATATCTTATCTCAACCACAGGTGTAACTAATTTAAGATTCAACATAACCTATCTAAGGGCAATATCAAAAGTACAAGCATGCATAAGCCTATTTTTTCTCGAGCACTAGTCAGGGATACACTATTAATATGTAAAAATTAATTTACGAGTACTCACGTATCAATATTGAGGTTCAATATTGCAGGAAAGGTACGTAGACGCAACGGAGATGACAAACATTAGTTTGACCTCACAAGCATACCCATGAACCATACCCATCACCTCCATAGCTATAACTCATAATTTCCTTAGCCCTATCTTACTCGAAATTCAGTTTTGAAAACATTTGGACAGAACCTCGTCGTAGTATTTTATGTATATTTAATACTAATAATAACACTAATACCCATAGTATAATTAATAATAATAATAATAATTATAATAATAATGATAATAATAATAATAATAATAAATAAAGAATCAGAGAGCAGATAGATAGATAGATAGTATGTGAGAATTTGGCCAGAGTAATCAAAATTTAAAGGACTTGGCTTCACCAAAATCGCATGGGGGCTCCTTTATAATTTCATGAAATCACGTGATTTGCGAATACAGCTGGTACCCAATATTTTTCCATGTCGACACTCTTTTTTTCTTTTTACTTACATGACATGAAACTTAAACTTATATATTATTTAATATATTTTATATTTAATCTTTAGAATTAATTAAATATTATATTATATTTACGCTCATGGTAAAAATATAATTTTTACAAAAATGACACGGACGTGGTCTCACGACTCATGTACCACTTTCGGTTTTTCAAGCGCACTTTCGTACGTTTACAAAACTAGCCTTTTACGTTACACGACGTGTACCTTTTACAAAAATTAGACTTACTTATCAATAATTTATCTCTATAAAAATATCACTTATAAAATTTAGCGTTGTGGTCATTTACTTACTTAAATCAAAGTCTCGTTGTTTATCAAAGTATTTTATTTTAAATCAAACATTTTGTGACATGTACCTTTATTAATAACTAGACTTAAATTAATTAAAAACTAACTTACTCAAAGTGTAACTTAATCTTTTGAGTGTTTTGGTCATTTCCTTTTATAATTCATAATCTTGTTATTTATCAAAGCCCATTTATTAATATTAGTTTAAAATTAAAACATTTTATGACTAATTTAAAATATAGATATATATTTAAAATTTATCTAATAACATATTAGTTAACTTTTCAAAATCAATTATATTTCAAAGTTTGTTTTATAATCGTTTAGAAGATATTATAACACGTTTTGTTTATTCTTTAAGGCTTTAAATAGATCCAATTTCTTTATGCACTAACGTTTTTAAATATCAACCGCATCACTAAGAGAGTGTTACTATCGTGTGCTTAATGAATCTAGAAAACATATATTCTAAATACAAGTCACAGGTTTTCTATATATATGACTAATAATAAAAATACCAACCTACGTTATTTAAATAAATATATTTTAATAACCAGCTCTATTATATCAAAAAAATGTTTTAACACGTTTGAAAATAGATCAATCAATGTATTATGAAATTCAATTCTCCACTAACTTTTGTCTAACTCTCGATAAGTGACACCTTGTTCTTATTTGAAGATCACTTCACCATTATTTCCGAATACCGTTAAAAGTAAGAGTTTTCTAATTCAAAGTGGACCTCATAACAGAGACTCGTAATCATAATTCAATGTATCTGATAAATCAATCATTTGATATCTTCTTTTAATCTCGTTGATATCTATAATAAACTTAGAAACAAAATACGTTTATGTAAAGTATTAATCCTCAAGTACTTTGTTAATGTTTTCAAGTCACCTAATAATCTCATAACTTATTTTCGTATCAATCAAACCATTAAATGTTTTATTAATATTTCTTAGTTTAATAATCACACATATGTACATACACATACATATCTATTTACACATTTTTGTTCGTGAATCGTCAGACATGGTCAAAGGGTAATTGATTACATAAATATAGTTTTCAAACTTTTCGAGACTCAACATTACAGATTTTGCTTATCGTGTCGGAAACATTTAAAGATTAAAGTTTAAATTTGATCGGAAATTTCCGGGTCACTACAGTACCTACCCGTTAAAAGAAATTTCGTCCCGAAATTTGATAGAGGTTGTCATGGCTAACAGTAAAAATGTTATTATGACGAATATAAGCCGATACATAGAGCTTTATCATCATTGAGTAATATAGCTAACCCAATTCGATTATGTGAAAAGTATAATTGAAACTATCTCAAGAGTGTGATATGAGTAAATATAGAATCGTTTTAGTCGATGACGTAGCTACGATTGATTTCCGGAATTTGCGGAATTTTAAAGAAAATCTTTGTAATAAGATTTGGTTCTTCGGCGATTAAGGAAATCAGGATCTCCTTTGATTAAATGCGATAATCTGTTTCAATTGTTCTGTCGAATATTTCACTATAAATCCACTCCCTTCATTTCATTATTTCCACAGCTCACACCTTCTATTCTTGCTCCCTTGATTCATACTCTAAAACATTCGTTAACATGCTCCATCCAGTACTGATTCTTGATATACTCCTAACTTTCATATATGTCATCCTTCTCTTTCATCTACCACCGGAGAAAGTTACTTACTTCTATCATTACCTTGGGGTTATAGTGTTTTTCATTCTCCCGTGTCTTTATATCGCTATACGCATTGATATACACGGTTTGTAGTTTCTGGGTGTTTGTTTGGTTTTATATCTTCCTTTATACTTCGATGTCCCTGCTTCTGTCTTTTATAATCATTATCATTCACAGTTAATACTCTCTCTTATTTGCTGCGGTTTATGCTCTAATTTCTATTTTGGAGCTTCATTCGTTCGTTTCCTCTTCCCGTCCTCGAGTCAAGCGAGTAATGGTCCGTAATTCGTGGTTATGAAATTCGGAATGAACATAGCTAATGCTCTAAGAATGAAACGGTAATGGTACGATTTTTGATTTGTTAAATTACCAGAATATCCTAGAAAAGACCGAATCATCAAGAAATATTTTCTTGATATTTTTAGAAATTAAATAGAATGTAAGAGTCGTGTAACATGGTACATGATGATGGTACTGTGAATCATCACATTCAATTAGAAACTCAACATGACCTACTGTAATATAATGACGTTGATCAAGTGTCATTATATTATACTAACTCATGCATCAGTTTCTAACACTACTTCAAAAACATTCATATTCGAATTTTTCAGAACTTAGAAACTAACACAGTTTCTTTTATGTTGCAGATATTACGGAGAGATAAATGATCTCAGATAAGAATAGTTGTGAAAATATCTCCAGAAATATGGAGAATATATATAATGAGAGATACGAAGATATCTTATAATTTTTAAGATAAGATGATGATGAAGAATATCATCTGGAAAAGTTTAGAATAAGGAGTAATGTGTTTGCTAATGATTCTAGCAGACACTGAATCATTTGGATCCTTTGAAGGCAGGTTCAGTTCTCGTGATTTGTTCACAGCCTCCTTCATAGTCTGCTCAATTCGTTTTCCAGTTCTAACCCTTCTCTTTTTCTGAGCTTTTCCAACACGCTATTTTTTTGTTATCAAACTTCTGACTGTTAAAGTCTTTTACAGTTTTTGTTGCTTCATTAGTATTCCGAGAATTAGTCCATAGTTGAGATGTTTTTCAGAAATTTCACATTTGATGTGTGTATGTTTAAGAGATAGACGTTATATACATGATTATTGAAGTAGAAACGCTGCGAGATTTCAAAACATTGATTGCCGATTCCCAGTAATTGACAGGATGTAGGTGAGTACATGATGGGTTTCAATGAATAAGTATAGTGACTTTTCGGAGAGGTTTAAGTCGAAGATTAATGAAGTTGTTGATAAGTTTACTGCTAATGTGGTGAAATGTAAAAGGTTCCCTGGTAACGATGGTGTATATCTCAAGGTTATAATAAGGTTAGTCTGACTGAAAAGTCGAAGTTGACTTGCTGGAGCTGTGACAAAACTGGCTACTTTGAATAGGAGTCGCAAAGTTATTTTTGCTAATAAATGCCAAAGAATCTGACGCGGATACGTTGTTTAAACTTTTACTTTGGTTTCAAGAGTTTTTCGGGTACATAACTGTGGGTAACATGTGGTTGGATCATCATCTCGATTGTTCAATATTTGAAGTGTCTTTAGGAATTTCGAAGGGTTTGAACACAAATTGTAATCGTTAATATTCTTATGATGTTCTAGCATAGTTTTGAAGTCAAAGTATATTCTTGGAAGATGTAGAAATCTAAGAGTGATGATTTCGGTTATATCTCGAATTGAATTCTGGGATTTCAAAATTTGTATATGTAATCAGATTTGAATGAGTATGGTTGTTTTTGATTTCTATAAAAGAATGTGTATTGTTGTGAAAATAGTGAATATAGTTGATGATTGCGGAATCAGATTCGAAAAATGTAATATATTAATTGTGAATTTATATATCTCTCGAGTATTACCTACCCGTTAAAAAAAAATTCGCAAATAATATTTTGAACAAGAATTCTCATTACAGTCTTTATGAAAATATATGTGTGTGTATTTTCTTCAGATGTAATATAGATTTAATGAGTTAATATCATATTAAGCTCATTTGATTTTCGGCTTGAATTAGAAATGAATAATCTCTAAAATATTAGAGATTACATAATCTTCACAGAGTATTTCACTAATGTGATTAATACTTCATTATTTATTCTTATAGATAATTCCTTAGTGAATTATGTTGATGTTCATAGAAGTCTTGCTAACTTCGCAAGATACGAATGATGTTTTCCAGAAAGTTTTGAGTGCATCGAAGATAAGCGTGTAAAATCAAACATACGTTTAAATAATACACTTGATTATGAAACGGAATTCATTTAGTTGAAACAGATATTATAGTTAACAATGGTTAAGTTGTTAACGAAGGATGTACATCATAGCATATTAATATAAATTTAAACGAGTAGTATCTACCCCTTTTCAATTAATACTTAATAGCTTAGTGCGAAATGATTTATTATAGTTTCAAAATTCATATATATAAAATATATATAAATTCTTCAGAAAGAATGAGTTAATACTTTATAACGCATTGATAAAAAATACTCGTCGTTGATTAGTGATGATGTCCATGGTGATTCTTGAACTGACAGAGTTTGTGATGTCATAGGTGCTGCTGATTCTGACGATGCTGACGTTACTGATTATGCTGGTGATGCTAATAGTACTGTTGATGTTGCTGGTAAAACAAGTCTAGCTTGTAAATCGCGCACCATTCTTGTCAGGGTTTCGATTCTTCCTTCTATCATTTTGATTTACTCATCTGATTTATGGTTAGGGCTGAAATGGATATTCTCTAAGACTTTAGAGATTACATAATCGCCGCAAAATATTCCCCGATGAAGTTATGAATCAATACTTCATCGTTTGTTGTTGTTGGTATTCCTTGGTATCTATGGTGCGTGTGATGTTGATATCCGATGTACAGTTTGTGATGTTGAGGCGTGTGATGCGGATGTGATTGTTGGTGGTGGTAATGATACTGTTGCTGTTGATGATGGTGATACTGTTGATGCCAGTGATGATGATGGTGCTTGGGGTATTGAGGCTTGCAATGTTGATGTTACTGGCGGTACTAGTTATGCTGCTGATGGTGTTTGTAATCCTTGCACCATAATCTCCAAAGCCGTAACGCAAGCGCGAAGTTCGTTAACTTCTGCTAGTACACCGGGATGATTGGCGGTTGGAGTGAGCGGATGAATAAGATTCATAATATGGGATAATATGTAATCGTGACGAGATACTCTAGAAATGAGAGAGAAAATGTTGTTTCGAACGGGTTCTCCGGTAAGTGCTTCAGGTTCATCGCCAAGAGGTGATTGTGGTGGATGGAAGGGATCACCTTCTTCTTGTCTCCAATGATTTAGTATATTACGAACCCATCCCCAATTCATCCAAAATAGATGATGGGAAATTGGTTGATCCATTCCGGTGACGCTGCTTTCGGAGCTCAGGTAAATATCCATATCGACATAGCTGTCGAAATCTGAGGAGTTTGAACTGGTTGAGGGATCCATCTCGTATGATCAGGGAAATGAATTTTTGGTATAGAATAGATTATAGGAGTTAGATTTTATATTATTCAATACATAATTTACATATGTATATATAATATCAAAATGCCATAAATTACGGAGGAATCTTTGAAAAATGTCAGTCAAAGTTCACAGTAATAGATATAAGAATTCGTCTATACACCATTATGCAATAAATGCAGGAAAACGCGTCTATACTTACGATGATAAGCAGGTAATTTCCTAAGGATGATAAGTAGATAAATTCCGACTATAAATGATAAGCAAAACTATTGACATGCAGACACGGTCGAAGTCCAGACTTACTAATGCATCTTAACGACTATCTATTAGACACACTAATGCAAGACCTGGTTCGCTAAGACCACCGCTCTGATACCACATGAAGCGACCCGTCCCAATCCATAGGAACAAATACAACAACATATGATTACATCGCGGGGTATTTGACCTCTATATGATACATTTTACAAACATTGCATTCGTTTTTAAAAGACAAACTTTCTTTACATCAAAAATTGACAGGCATGCATACCATTTCATAATATCCACTATCCAACTATAAATTGATTTAATAATAATCTTTGATGAACTCAATGACTCGAATGCAACGTTCTTCGAAATATGCTATGAAAGACTCCAAGTAATATCTTTAAAATGAGCAAATGCACAGCGGAAGATTTCTTTAACACCTGAGAATAAACATGCTTTAAAGTGTCAACCAAAAGATTGGTGAGTTCATTAGTTTATCATAATCATTTATTTCCATCATTTTAATAGACCACAAGAATTTCATTTCCAGTTCTCATAAATATACGTCCCATGCATAGAGACAAAAATAATCATTCATATGTTGAACACCTGGTAACCGACATTAACTAGATACATATAAGAATATCCCCTATCATTCCGGGATCCTCCTTCGGACATGATATAAATTTCGAAGTACTAAAGCATCTGGTACTTTGGATGGGGTTTGTTAGGCTCAATAGATCTATCTTTAGGATTCGCGTCAATTAGGGTGTCTGTTCCCTAATTCTTAGATTACCAGACTTAATAAAAAGGGGCATATTCGATTTCGATAATTCAACCATAGAATGTAGTTTCAATTACTTGTGTCTATTTCGTCAAACATTTATAAAAGCGCATGTATTCTCAGTCCCAAAAAAGTAAAGAGTAAAAGGGAGCAAATGAAACTCACCATACTGTATTTCGTAGTAAAAATACATATAACATCATTGAACAAGTGTAAGGTTGGCCTCGGATTCACGAACCTATATTAATTATATATATTTATATGTTTGGTTAATATCTATCAAACAATTCAGGTCAAGTCATAGTGTATCACAATCCTAATGCTCGAGACTAATATGCAAAAGTCAACAAAAGTCAATTTGATTCAAAATGATTTCCAAAATTTATACATGATTATTATATAATTCAAATATCGTCGTTTTATATTTTTAAATATTTTTTAAAAGATTTATTAGAGTAAATAATAAATAAAATTTATATTAAAATTTATATAATAAAATATACTTTTATATATCTTAGATAATAGAATTTATAAAGTTCATTGAATATCATAAACTGTTATGATAGGTTTTATTAAGGTATTTATATTATTTGTATTACATTTTTATTTGATAAAATAACATTGATAATAATAATAATAAGTAAAGTTGTATTATTTTGTATTAATAATTATTATTATTCTACTAATAATAATAACAATATTTATATTTACGAAAATGGTATTATAACAATATGAAAATTCTTATTACTAATGAAATTCTATATTAACAATGATATTCCTATTAAAAATAATGATTTTTGTAAAGATGATATTTTTAATATTACATATAATACATTTAATAATAATAGTGATAAAAGTAATGAAAGATGATAATTTTATTTAAATCAATATCTTTAAATTTCATCATGATACTCATACTCATTATTTTATAATTTATTCGTTGAATAGTTTTTAATCGTCTTTTATATTGTTTTAGTGTTAATGATAATAATAATTATAATAACTAGGTGTTACTAATATTAGTTTTAATTATAATAATACTAAAAAAAATAATAAATATTATAATAATATTAATTCTGATAGCTATGTAATGATAATAATAATAATATAACTTTAACGATAGTAATAATAATAAAATAATAATTTTTAATGATACTACTTCTTATAGATAATGATAATAATAATAATAATAATAATAATAATAATAATAATAATAATAATAATAATAATAATAATAATAATAATAATAATAATAATAATGATAATAATAATTAGATGAAATTATAACGACGATAATAACGACGATAATAATAATCATTTTTAATAATAATACAAAAATTCATTTGACGATAACTTCTAATCCATCCGTCAAAACCATTCGGTATCTAAAGGAAAAGTTCTTAATTTTTTGCTAGTTTTCCAAGGACATGCATATCTTATATCTTATCTCAACCACAGGTGTAACTAATTTAAGATTCAACATAACCTATCTAAGGGAAATATCAAAAGTACAAGCATGCATAAGCCTATTTTCTCGAGCACTAGTCAAGGATACACTATTAATATGTAAAAATTAATTTACGAGTACTCACGTATCAATATTGAGGTTCAATATTGCAGGAAAGGTACGTAGACGCAACGGAGATGACAAACATTAGTTTGACCTCACGAGCATACCCATGAACCATACCCATCACCTCCATAGCTATAACTCATAATTTCCTTAGCCCTATCCAACTCGAAATTCAGTTTTGAAAACATTTGGGCAGAACCTCGTCGTAGTATTTTATGTATATTTAATACTAATAATAACACTAATACCCATAATATAATTAATAATAATAATAATAATTATAATAATAATAATAATAATAATAATAATAATAATAATAATAATAATAATAATAATAATAATAATAATAATAATTATAATAATAATAATAATAATAATAATAATAATAATAAATAAAGAATCAGAGAGCAGATAGATAGATAGATAGTATGTGAGAATTTGGCCAGAGTAATCAAAATTTAAAGGACTTGGCTTCACCAAAATCGCATGGGGGCTCCTTTATAATTTCATGAAATCACGTGATTTGCGAATACAGCTGGTACCCAATATTTTTCCATGTCGACACTCTTTTTTTCTTTTTACTTACATGACATGAAACTTAAACTTATATATTATTTAATATATATTATATTTAATCTTTAGAATTAATTAAATATTATATTATATTTACGCTCATGGTAAAAATATAATTTTTACAAAAATGACACGGACGTGGTCTCACGACTCATGTACCACTTTCGGTTTTTCGAGCGCACTTTCGTACGTTTACAAAACTAGCCTTTTACGTTACGCGACGTGTACCTTTTACAAAAATTAGACTTACTTATCAATAATTTATCTCTATAAAAATATCACTTATAAAATTTAGCGTTGTGGTCATTTACTTACTTAAATCAAAGTCTCGTTGTTTATCAAAGTATTTTATTTTAAATCAAACATTTTGTGACATGTACCTTTATTAATAACTAGACTTAAATTAATTAAAAACTAACTTACTCAAAGTGTAACTTAATCTTTTGAGTGTTTTGGTCATTTCCTTTTATAATTCATAATCTTGTTATTTATCAAAGCCCATTTATTAATATTAGTTTAAAATCAAAACATTTTATGACTAATTTAAAATATAGATATATATTTAAAATTTATCTAATAACATATTAGTTAACTTTTCAAAATCAATTATATTTCAAAGTTTGTTTTATAATCGTTTAGAAGATATTATAACACGTTTTGTTTATTCTTTAAGGCTTTAAATAGATCCAATTTCTTTATGCACTAACGTTTTTAAATATCAACCGCATCACTAAGAGAGTGTTACTATCGTGTGCTTAATGAATCTAGAAAACATATATTCTAAATACAAGTCGCAGGTTTTCTATATATATGACTAATAATAAAAATACCAACCTACGTTATTTAAATAAATATATTTTAATAACCAGCTCTATTATATCAAAAAAATGTTTTAACACGTTTGAAAATAGATCAATCAATGTATTATGAAATTCAATTCTCCACTAACTTTTGTCTAACTCTCGATAAGTGACACCTTGTTCTTATTTGAAGATCACTTCACCATTATTTCCGAATACCGTTAAAAGTAAGAGTTTTCTAATTCAAAGTGGACCTCATAACAGAGACTCGTAATCATAATTCAATGTATCTGATAAATCAATCATTTGATATCTTCTTTTAATCTCGTTGATATCTATAATAAACTTAGAAACAAAATACGTTTATGTAAAGTATTAATCCTCAAGTACTTTGTTAATGTTTTCAAGTCACCTAATAATCTCATAACTTATTTTCGTATCAATCAAACCATTAAATGTTTTATTAATATTTCTTAGTTTAATAATCACACATATGTACATACACATACATATCTATTTACACATTTTTGTTCGTGAATCGTCAGACATGGTCAAAGGGTAATTGATTACATAAATATAGTTTTCAAACTTTTCGAGACTCAACATTACAGATTTTGCTTATCGTGTCGGAAACATTTAAAGATTAAAGTTTAAATTTGATCGGAAATTTCCGGGTCACTACAGTACCTACCCGTTAAAAGAAATTTCGTCCCGAAATTTGATAGAGGTTGTCATCGCTAACAGTAAAAATGTTATTATGACGAATATAAGCCGATACATAGAGCTTTATCATCATTGAGTAATACAGCTAACCCAATTCGATTATGTGAAAAGTATAATTGAAACTATCTCAAGAGTGTGATATGAGTAAATATAGAATCGTTTTAGTCGATGACGTAGCTACGATTGATTTCCGGAATTTGCGGAATTTTAAAGAAAATCTTTGTAATAAGATTTGGTTCTTCGGCGATTAAGGAAATCAGGATCTCCTTTGATTAAATGCGATAATCTGTTTCAATTGTTCTGTCGAATATTTCACTATAAATCCACTCCCTTCATTTCATTATTTCCACAGCTCACACCTTCTATTCTTGCTCCCTTGATTCATACTCTAAAACATTCGTTAACATGCTCCATCCAGTACTGATTCTTGATATACTCCTAACTTTCATATATGTCATCCTTCTCTTTCATCTACCACCGGAGAAAGTTACTTACTTCTATCATTACCTTGGGGTTATAGTGTTTTTCATTCTCCCGTGTCTTTATATCGCTATACGCATTGATATACACGGTTTGTAGTTTCTGGGTGTTTGTTTGGTTTTATATCTTCCTTTATACTTCGATGTCCCTGCTTCTGTCTTTTATAATCATTATCATTCACAGTTAATACTCTCTCTTATTTGCTGCGGTTTATGCTCTAATTTCTATTTTGGAGCTTCATTCGTTCGTTTCCTCTTCCCGTCCTCGAGTCAAGCGAGTAATGGTCCGTAATTCGTGGTTATGAAATTCGGAATGAACATAGCTAATGCTCTAAGAATGAAACGGTAATGGTACGATTTTTGATTTGTTAAATTACCAGAATATCCTAGAAAAGACCGAATCATCAAGAAATATTTTCTTGATATTTTTAGAAATTAAATAGAATGTAAGAGTCGTGTAACATGGTACATGATGATGGTACTGTGAATCATCACATTCAATTAGAAACTCAACATGACCTACTGTAATATAATGACGTTGATCAAGTGTCATTATATTATACTAACTCATGCATCAGTTTCTAACACTACTTCAAAAACATTCATATTCGAATTTTTCAGAACTTAGAAACTAACACAGTTTCTTTTATGTTGCAGATATTACGGAGAGATAAATGATCTCAGATAAGAATAGTTGTGAAAATATCTCCAGAAATATGGAGAATATATATAATGAGAGATACGAAGATATCTTATAATTTTTAAGATAAGATGATGATGAAGAATATCATCTGGAAAAGTTTAGAATAAGGAGTAATGTGTTTGCTAATGATTCTAGCAGACACTGAATCATTTGGATCCTTTGAAGGCAGGTTCAGTTCTCGTGATTTGTTCACAGCCTCCTTCATAGTCTGCTCAATTCGTTTTCCAGTTCTAACCCTTCTCTTTTTCTGAGCTTTTCCAACACGCTATTTTTTTGTTATCAAACTTCTGACTGTTAAAGTCTTTTACAGTTTTTGTTGCTTCATTAGTATTCCGAGAATTAGTCCATAGTTGAGATGTTTTTCAGAAATTTCACATTTGATGTGTGTATGTTTAAGAGATAGACGTTATATACATGATTATTGAAGTAGAAACGCTGCGAGATTTCAAAACATTGATTGCCGATTCCCAGTAATTGACAGGATGTAGGTGAGTACATGATGGGTTTCAATGAATAAGTATAGTGACTTTTCGGAGAGGTTTAAGTCGAAGATTAATGAAGTTGTTGATAAGTTTACTGCTAATGTGGTGAAATGTAAAAGGTTCCCTGGTAACGATGGTGTATATCTCAAGGTTATAATAAGGTTAGTCTGACTGAAAAGTCGAAGTTGACTTGCTGGAGCTGTGACAAAACTGGCTACTTTGAATAGGAGTCGCAAAGTTATTTTTGCTAATAAATGCCAAAGAATCTGACGCTGATACGTTGTTTAAACTTTTACTTTGGTTTCAAGAGTTTTTCGGGTACATAACTGTGGGTAACATGTGGTTGGATCATCATCTCGATTGTTCAATATTTGAAGTGTCTTTAGGAATTTCGAAGGGTTTGAACACAAATTGTAATCGTTAATATTCTTATGATGTTCTAGCATAGTTTTGAAGTCAAAGTATATTCTTGGAAGATGTAGAAATCTAAGAGTGATGATTTCGGTTATATCTCGAATTGAATTCTGGGATTTCAAAATTTGTATATGTAATCAGATTTGAATGAGTATGGTTGTTTTTGATTTCTATAAAAGAATGTGTATTGTTGTGAAAATAGTGAATATAGTTGATGATTGCGGAATCAGATTCGAAAAATGTAATATATTAATTGTGAATTTATATATCTCTCGAGTATTACCTACCCGTTAAAAAAAAATTCGCAAATAATATTTTGAACAAGAATTCTCATTACAGTCTTTATGAAAATATATGTGTGTGTATTTTCTTCAGATGTAATATAGATTTAATGAGTTAATATCATATTAAGCTCATTTGATTTTCGGCTTGAATTAGAAATGAATAATCTCTAAAATATTAGAGATTACATAATCTTCACAGAGTATTTCACTAATGTGATTAATACTTCATTATTTATTCTTATAGATAATTCCTTAGTGAATTATGTTGATGTTCATAGAAGTCTTGCTAACTTCGCAAGATACGAATGATGTTTTCCAGAAAGTTTTGAGTGCATCGAAGATAAGCGTGTAAAATCAAACATACGTTTAAATAATACACTTGATTATGAAACGGAATTCATTTAGTTGAAACAGATATTATAGTTAACAATGGTTAAGTTGTTAACGAAGGATGTACGTCATAGCATATTAATATAAATTTAAACGAGTAGTATCTACCCCTTTTCAATTAATACTTAATAGCTTAGTGCGAAATGATTTATTATAGTTTCAAAATTCATATATATAAAATATATATAAATTCTTCAGAAAGAATGAGTTAATACTTTATAACGCATTGATAAAAAATACTCGTCGTTGATTAGTGATGATGTCCATGGTGATTCTTGAACTGACAGAGTTTGTGATGTCATAGGTGCTGCTGATTCTGACGATGCTGACGTTACTGATTATGCTGGTGATGCTAATAGTACTGTTGATGTTGCTGGTAAAACAAGTCTAGCTTGTAAATCGCGCACCATTCTTGTCAGGGTTTCGATTCTTCCTTCTATCATTTTGATTTACTCATCTGATTTATGGTTAGGGCTGAAATGGATATTCTCTAAGACTTTAGAGATTACATAATCGCCGCAAAATATTCCCCGATGAAGTTATGAATCAATACTTCATCGTTTGTTGTTGTTGGTATTCCTTGGTATCTATGGTGCGTGTGATGTTGATATCCGATGTACAGTTTGTGATGTTGAGGCGTGTGATGCGGATGTGATTGTTGGTGGTGGTAATGATACTGTTGCTGTTGATGATGGTGATACTGTTGATGCCAGTGATGATGATGGTGCTTGGGGTATTGAGGCTTGCAATGTTGATGTTACTGGCGGTACTAGTTATGCTGCTGATGGTGTTTGTAATCCTTGCACCATAATCTCCAAAGCCGTAACGCAAGCGCGAAGTTCGTTAACTTCTGCTAGTACACCGGGATGATTGGCGGTTGGAGTGAGCGGATGAATAAGATTCATAATATGGGATAATATGTAATCGTGACGAGATACTCTAGAAATGAGAGAGAAAATGGTGTTTCGAACGGGTTCTCCGGTAAGTGCTTCAGGTTCATCGCCAAGAGGTGATTGTGGTGGATGGAAGGGATCACCTTCTTCTTGTCTCCAATGATTTAGTATATTACGAACCCATCCCCAATTCATCCAAAATAGATGATGGGAAATTGGTTGATCCATTCCGGTGACGCTGCTTTCGGAGCTCAGGTAAATATCCATATCGACATAGCTGTCGAAATCTGAGGAGTTTGAACTGGTTGAGGGATCCATCTCGTATGATCAGGGAAATGAATTTTTGGTATAGAATAGATTATAGGAGTTAGATTTTATATTATTCAATACATAATTTACATATGTATATATAATATCAAAATGCCATAAATTACGGAGGAATCTTTGAAAAATGTCAGTCAAAGTTCACAGTAATAGATATAAGAATTCGTCTATACACCATTATGCAATAAATGCAGGAAAACGCGTCTATACTTACGATGATAAGCAGGTAATTTCCTAAGGATGATAAGTAGATAAATTCCGACTATAAATGATAAGCAAAACTATTGACATGCAGACACGGTCGAAGTCCAGACTTACTAATGCATCTTAACGACTATCTATTAGACACACTAATGCAAGACCTGGTTCGCTAAGACCACCGCTCTGATACCACATGAAGCGACCCGTCCCAATCCATAGGAACAAATACAACAACATATGATTACATCGCGGGGTATTTGACCTCTATATGATACATTTTACAAACATTGCATTCGTTTTTAAAAGACAAACTTTCTTTACATCAAAAATTGACAGGCATGCATACCATTTCATAATATCCACTATCCAACTATAAATTGATTTAATAATAATCTTTGATGAACTCAATGACTCGAATGCAACGTTCTTCGAAATATGCTATGAAAGACTCCAAGTAATATCTTTAAAATGAGCAAATGCACAGCGGAAGATTTCTTTAACACCTGAGAATAAACATGCTTTAAAGTGTCAACCAAAAGATTGGTGAGTTCATTAGTTTATCATAATCATTTATTTCCATCATTTTAATAGACCACAAGAATTTCATTTCCAGTTCTCATAAATATACGTCCCATGCATAGAGACAAAAATAATCATTCATATGTTGAACACCTGGTAACCGACATTAACTAGATACATATAAGAATATCCCCTATCATTCCGGGATCCTCCTTCGGACATGATATAAATTTCGAAGTACTAAAGCATCTGGTACTTTGGATGGGGTTTGTTAGGCTCAATAGATCTATCTTTAGGATTCGCGTCAATTAGGGTGTCTGTTCCCTAATTCTTAGATTACCAGACTTAATAAAAAGGGGCATATTCGATTTCGATAATTCAACCATAGAATGTAGTTTCAATTACTTGTGTCTATTTCGTCAAACATTTATAAAAGCGCATGTATTCTCAGTCCCAAAAAAGTAAAGAGTAAAAGGGAGCAAATGAAACTCACCATACTGTATTTCGTAGTAAAAATACATATAACATCATTGAACAAGTGTAAGGTTGGCCTCGGATTCACGAACCTATATTAATTATATATATTTATATGTTTGGTTAATATCTATCAAACAATTCAGGTCAAGTCATAGTGTATCACAATCCTAATGCTCGAGACTAATATGCAAAAGTCAACAAAAGTCAATTTGATTCAAAATGATTTCCAAAATTTATACATGATTATTATATAATTCAAATATCGTCGTTTTATATTTTTAAATATTTTTTAAAAGATTTATTAGAGTAAATAATAAATAAAATTTATATTAAAATTTATATAATAAAATATACTTTTATATATCTTAGATAATAGAATTTATAAAGTTCATTGAATATCATAAACTGTTATGATAGGTTTTATTAAGGTATTTATATTATTTGTATTACATTTTTATTTGATAAAATAACATTGATAATAATAATAATAAGTAAAGTTGTATTATTTTGTATTAATAATTATTATTATTCTACTAATAATAATAACAATATTTATATTTACGAAAATGGTATTATAACAATATGAAAATTCTTATTACTAATGAAATTCTATATTAACAATGATATTCCTATTAAAAATAATGATTTTTGTAAAGATGATATTTTTAATATTACATATAATACATTTAATAATAATAGTGATAAAAGTAATGAAAGATGATAATTTTATTTAAATCAATATCTTTAAATTTCATCATGATACTCATACTCATTATTTTATAATTTATTCGTTGAATAGTTTTTAATCGTCTTTTATATTGTTTTAGTGTTAATGATAATAATAATTATAATAACTAGGTGTTACTAATATTAGTTTTAATTATAATAATACTAAAAAAAATAATAAATATTATAATAATATTAATTCTGATAGCTATGTAATGATAATAATAATAATATAACTTTAACGATAGTAATAATAATAAAATAATAATTTTTAATGATACTACTTCTTATAGATAATGATAATAATAATAATAATAATAATAATAATAATAATAATAATAATAATAATAATAATAATAATAATAATAATAATAATAATAATAATGATAATAATAATTAGATGAAATTATAACGACGATAATAACGACGATAATAATAATCATTTTTAATAATAATACAAAAATTCATTTGACGATAACTTCTAATCCATCCGTCAAAACCATTCGGTATCTAAAGGAAAAGTTCTTAATTTTTTGCTAGTTTTCCAAGGACATGCATATCTTATATCTTATCTCAACCACAGGTGTAACTAATTTAAGATTCAACATAACCTATCTAAGGGAAATATCAAAAGTACAAGCATGCATAAGCCTATTTTCTCGAGCACTAGTCAAGGATACACTATTAATATGTAAAAATTAATTTACGAGTACTCACGTATCAATATTGAGGTTCAATATTGCAGGAAAGGTACGTAGACGCAACGGAGATGACAAACATTAGTTTGACCTCACGAGCATACCCATGAACCATACCCATCACCTCCATAGCTATAACTCATAATTTCCTTAGCCCTATCCAACTCGAAATTCAGTTTTGAAAACATTTGGGCAGAACCTCGTCGTAGTATTTTATGTATATTTAATACTAATAATAACACTAATACCCATAATATAATTAATAATAATAATAATAATTATAATAATAATAATAATAATAATAATAATAATAATAATAATAATAATAATAATAATAATAATAATAATAATAATAATAATAATAATAATAATAATAAATAAAGAATCAGAGAGCAGATAGATAGATAGATAGATAGTATGTGAGAATTTGGCCAGAGTAATCAAAATTTAAAGGATTTGGCCTCACCAAAATCGCATGGGGGCTCCTTTATAATTTCATGAAATCACGTGATTTGCGAATACAGCTGGTACCCAATATTTTTCCATGTCGACACTCTTTTTTTCTTTTTACTTACATGACATGAAACTTAAACTTATATATTATTTAATATATATTATATTTAATCTTTAGAATTAATTAAATATTATATTATATTTACGCTCATGGTAAAAATATAATTTTTACAAAAATGACACGGACGTGGTCTCACGACTCATGTACCACTTTCGGTTTTTTGAGCGCACTTTCGTACGTTTACAAAACTAGCCTTTTACGTTACGCGACGTGTACCTTTTACAAAAATTAGACTTACTTATCAATAATTTATCTCTATAAGAATATCACTTATAAAATTTAGCGTTGTGGTCATTTACTTACTTAAATCAAAGTCTCGTTGTTTATCAAAATATTTTATTTTAAATTAAACATTTTGTGACATGTACCTTTATTAATAACTAGACTTAAATTAATTAAAAACTAACTCACTCAAAGTGTAACTTAATCTTTTGAGTGTTTTGGTCATTTCCTTTTATAATTCATAATCTTGTTATTTATCAAAGCCCATTTATTAATATTAGTTTAAAATCAAAACATTTTATGACTAATTTAAAATATAGATATATATTTAAAATTTATCTAATAACATATTAGTTAACTTTTCAAAATCAATTATATTTCAAAGTTTGTTTTATAATCGTTTAGAAGATATTATAACACGTTTTGTTTATTCTTTAAGGCTTTAAATAGATCCAATTTCTTTATGCACTAACGTTTTTAAATATCAACCGCATCACTAAGAGAGTGTTACTATCGTGTGCTTAATGAATCTAGAAAACATATATTCTAAATACAAGTCGCAGGTTTTCTATATATATGACTAATAATAGAAATACCAACCTACGTTATTTAAATAAATATATTTTAATAACCAGCTCTATTATATCAAAAAAATATTTTAACACGTTTGAAAATAGATCAATCAATGTATTATGAAATTCAATTCTCCACTAACTTTTGTCTAACTCTCGATAAGTGACACCTTGTTCTTATTTGAAGATCACTTCACCATTATTTCTGAATACCGTTAAAAGTAAGACTTTTCTAATTCAAAGTGGACCTCATAACAGAGACTCGTAATCATAATTCAATGTATCTGATAAATCAATCATTTGATATCTTCTTTTAATCTCGTTGATATCTATAATAAACTTAGAAACAAAATACGTTTATGTAAAGTATTAATCCTCAAGTACTTTGTTAATGTTTTCAAGTCACCTAATAATCTCATAACTTATTTTCGTATCAATCAAACCATTAAATGTTTTATTAATATTTCTTAGTTTAATAATCACACATATGTACATACACATACATATCTATTTACACATTTTTGTTCGTGAATCGTCAGACATGGTCAAAGGGTAATTGATTACATGAATATAGTTTTCAAACTTTTCGAGACTCAACATTACAGATTTTGCTTATCGTGTCGGAAACATTTAAAGATTAAAGTTTAAATTTGATCGGAAATTTCCGGGTCACTACAACCCTACTTTATACCATCGGACTGTTTTAGGCTATACACGACACAAACCTACAGCTGCTTTCAAATCCACATACCATAACCCAATTAGGTTGATCAATTGATACATGGGCCACTTGAGATTCTAAATGTTGTCGGGCTCTTTTTAAATATAAATGGACTATTTAATTCTTGGGTTTTTTAATGGACTTCAATAGTTCAAATAATAATAAGATGATAGATGAACGTAAATGATGATGATCGTATGATAATAAAGATGATGATCGAAATGAATTGGTGATGGTCGCATGATGATGATAGTTTACGATTAAGATGATGATGTTGAAATTAATAATGATAAACATGATATGAAAAATTATAATAATAATAATACATGATATGCGATGATTATCGGGATTAGAAAATATGATCGTGAGACATACAAAAATAATGTTAAGGAGTAGGGTTTCGGTGATTAAGATATTATGATGACAAATGGATACGTAAAATAACGATAATAATCGATGATGGTAATGTATGATCGAGATGATTCGATGATGTTAAGGATGTTATTAGGTTAGCGGAATGTCGCGGGTTCAAACCCGGACTTGGGCATTTTTTGTGTGAGGGCTACTTCCTTGAGGTAGTTATTTATTTATTTACTTATTATTGTTATTATTATTATTATTATTATTATTATTATTATTATTATTTTTATTATTTTTATTATTATTATTATTAATTGTTGTTGTTAGTAAATTAATAATTAGTACCACTAAAATTAGTAACATGATTATTAGTATAATTAATAATAATTTCATTATTAGTATTACAAGTATTATCATTTAAGTATTATTATTATTATAGTTATTATTATTATTATTATTAGTAATAAAATGATTTTAAGATTTTTATTATTATTATTATTATTATTAACATTAGTATTAGTATTATCATTGAGAACATTATTAATATTATCATTATTAAAATAAGTATTATCAATATTAATATCATTATTATTATCATTATTAATAAAATTATTATTAATATAGTTATTATAGTTATTAGTATTAATACAACTATTAATATTATTTTTATATTACATTTATCATTTTTATTATTGTTATCATTTCTATCATTAATATCATTATTAGAAAAATTATCATTTTTATCAAAATTATTATTATTATTATTATTATTATTATTATTATTATTATTATTATTATTATTATTATTATTATTATTATTATTATTATTATTATTATTATTATTATAAAATGAAACAACTTTTTATTTTATCATATAACTATTAATTATATAAAATTATATTTAATACAATCAAAGTAATATTTTTATATTAAATGGTAATTATTTACTTAAGATAAATAAAGTGAATATAATTAATTAAGTTATTAATGAAACACATGATTTAAAATAACAACTAAATCACTAATAATATATAAATTCATTAGATTACAATTATATGTGTTAATATATATATAAATGATATAGGTTCGTGAATCCAAGGCCAACCCTGCATTGTTCAGTATCGTCGTATGAATATTTTTACTACAAAATATTGTAGAGTGAATTTCATTTGCTCCCCTTTTAAATGCTTTTGTAATATATATTTTTGGGACTGAGAATACATGCGCTTTTATAAATGTTTTACGAAATAGACACAAGTAATCGAAACTACATTATATGGTTGAATGATCGAAGCCGAATATGCGCCTTTTGCTTGGTAGCCTAAGAATTAGTAAACCGATCTACTAATTGACGCGAATCCTAAAGATAGATCTATTGGGCCTAACAAACCCCATCCGTTGTAGCAGATGCTTTAGTACTTCGATGTTGTTTTATCATGTCCGATGGATGTCCCGGAATGATAGGGGATATTCTTATATGCATCTTGTTAATGTCGGTTACCAGGTGTTCAATCCATATGAATGATTTGTCTCTATGCATGGGACGTATTTTTATGAGAAATGGAAATGAAAATCTTGTGGTCTATTAAAATGATGAAAATGATCGATTATGATAAACTAATGAACTCACCAACCTTTTGGTTGACACTTTAAAGCATGTTTATTCTCAGGTATGAAAGAAATCTTCCGCTGCGCATTTGCTCACTTTAGAGATATTACTTGGAGTCATTCATGACATATTTCAAAATACATTGTGTAACATCCCGCATTTTTCCGTTAAATTATTTTAACGCCCGTCTTTTTCTTTTTAAATAATACCCTTCGTATCTAGATTCGTATCCTTTGTTATGTAACATTTTAAATATTCTCGTTATCGGATTTCAATATCTCCCGTACTCCCGTGTAACTTAAAATAAATCGTTTGGTTATATCCCGCACCCGATTTGAACTCGAAGGACTAAAGTCGCCAAAGGGTCAAACTAGTGACTAGGTCAACTAGTCAACCCTTCTCCTCCATCCATTCATTTCACCTCCTTCTTCCTTTTTGATACTTTCAAACTCTCTCAACATTCAAACCTTAAATCATCATCCAAATCCGTTCAAGCGAGCTTCAATCCAAACAAACTACATATTCTTGATCCTCTCATCATCCTCTTCGATTTGATGCTAACCACTTCGATTTTGGGTAACATTTCTTAAACACTAGATTTCTTTAAATTCGTGTTCTTGACTTAAAAGTATGTTAATTGGTGTCTATGGCTCATTGTGATGTCGTGTATGTAATTTGTATGCTCGATTTGTTGTTTTTGGGAGTAACTAGTTCATTATGAAAATTGCTTGCTAAATCCTTGATTTTGGATGATCAAATGTTGTTAGATTGTTAAAGTGCATGTTTTAAAAGTGTTACTAGTATCTTTAGCTTCGTTTTGATGTATAGGTTGATTAAGGAAACATCAAACTCATGACTATTGATTTTTGTGAATTTTCGTTAGAGTTTGATAGACTTTAAATGAACTTTTGATGATTTGAATGCCATGAAATGTTGTTAGTAAGTGTTTAGTTGTATTACATGTTTCATTACCTTCAAAACGGCATATCATATGTATAAATTGGATTCCCGAAACTTGAATTGCAATTGATGAACTTGAAACCTTGTTTTGGAACGTTTAACGAACTTTCGACGAGATTTTTGTTGTCTAAAATGATAAATTTGATTTAGGAAATGTATCTAGTTGTGTTCCTTGTCGAAAGAGCTTTCCGGTGATATAAAATACATGTCTTGATTGTTTGCGGATCATAAACTAGGATTGATTGAAGTTTGGCTCGTGCCTTGTGTTTTCTGCAAACAGGACCTGTAAGCCTTTTGGGACGCCGTCCCAACCTCCTAGACGCCGTCCCACCCTTCATATTGGGACGCCGTCCTGACAATTGGGACGCCGTCCCACTCTTCATATCAGGACACCGTCCTGATTTTTGGGACACCGTCCTGATACACTAAAATGGGCTGTTTGCTTTGATCTTTTGACGTAAAATGTTTGCTATGCTACGGACCTCCGATTAACATGAAACTTGGCCAACATGCTCATATATGATTATATAACTTAGAAAAATTGTCGGATACCCAACCCGACCCCGTTGACTTTTCCGTTGACTTTGACCCGACCAAGTTTGACTTTTTGTCAAACTTAACCAAATACTTATGCAACCTTTCTAACATGATTATTTACTTGTAACTTGCATGAAACTTGACTAGTTGATTCACATGTTAATATAATCGAGTCGTAACGAGCCATAGGACTAATTGAACATCTTTGACCGTTTGTGCTTACCGATATTGATATAACCTATATGTTTAGGTCAAGACTAGCTTTGTCTTTGCACGCGTTTACTTGTTGAAGTACTTTATTAACTCTCGCGCTCAAGGTGAGATCATAGTCCCACCTTTTCAACAACTTTTATACTTTTAAATCGTGGGCTGAGAAAACATATACTTTGTTACATCTTGTACTACTTACTTTTATGTTTTGAACACAAGTGTGAAAACAAACATTCCACGTGCGAGTTAGAACAAAAATGCCTCAATTCGATTATCATTAGTTACACTTGCAGGGTGTAAGCGAGAACTTATATTGTGTGGCCATACGGGTTTAACAAACCCTCATTCGGACGTTTCGCTACCGTTATGCGGATGAAATATATTTTTGTGTTTTAGTGTGGGTTCTAGCACTGTGTGATGGGGTAACGTTGGTTAAGTTTTGATAATTGAGTGCTCGCGTATAACAACACTTTTGGAATGCAAATGATTTGGATAATCTACGTTATGGAAATACAAAATCTTGTTGTTCAAAAACAACGTTTAATAGTTACTAAACCTATGATTTCACCAACGTTTTCGTTGACAGATTCTTCTATGTTTTCTCAGGTTTTGAATGCTTAGTGATACATGCTTCCGCACTCTTTTGATACTTGCTTGGATGTCGAGTATACATGCATTTTGGAGCATCTTTTGAACTTATTTAAACTGTGTCGCATAGTTTTCATTTGTACTTATAACGTTGTAACTTAACTTGTGGTCAATTATCTTTGTAAACTTTGAAATAATCTTTACACTTGAATGGATGCGACATATTTTGGGTCAAACGCCTGTTTTAAAGACTTATGACCAGGTAATGGGACCTACGTAGTCGACGCCGTCACTTGACGATTTGTCGGGGTCGCTACAAGTGGTATCAGAGCCTTGGTTGTAGGGATTTAGAGTTCATTTGTGTCCACCCCGAGTCATAGGGTACATAGGTGAATCTAGACTACAACTGGCATATAGACTGAAGTAGGAATTACTTGACTATTTGTGCATCTATACTCGAACTCTTCTATCTTATCTAACTCGTATTCGATCTTGATCTTACGTTGATAAATTTTGTTGACGCGCCACCTTGACTTTATGAGGTAATGTTAAATGCACATGAGAATCAGGGTAATATAATTTCCGGGATTATATTACGGTGATTCATATGGACATTCCGACATTATGACATAAAGAATTTAAGGCGAGTCAAGGAAAATTTTCTCTACATCATCATTCCCTATCATGATTAGTATTATTGAGAATACTAATCAACGATATTCTTGTGTCTTGAAGGAACAATGCCTCCCCGTCGCGGGCCACGTAATGAAACTTCCGAACAAGCTTTTCAACGCATGATAGCCACCGCCATAGGTGCGGCTATGGCTAGTATCTCCTCCGACATCAATAACAACCACAACCACAACAACCATGGAGTCGGTAATTCAAACGAGGGTTGCTCCTACAAAACTTTCATGGGGTGCAAACCTCACACCTTCGATGGGACCGGAGGACCGGTTGTGCTCACCCGATGGTTTGAGCAAACAGAAGCCGTTTTTAGCATAAGCGGTTGTCGGGACCAAGACAAAGTCAAATATTCCACCCACACTTTCGCCGGTATCGCCCTCACATGGTGGAATACGTATGTGCTGTCGGTGGGTATCAATGAAGCTCACACTCTCTCATGGGCCGACTTAAATAAAAAGATGATCACCGAATACTTCCCGCGCGAAGAGACCCGTAAGCTCGAACACGAACTAAGAACTTTAAAAGCGGTCGGGAATGACCTAAAGGCATATAATCAACGATTTTCTGAGCTATCCTTGATGTGCCCAAACCTCGTGACCCCCGAACCTCTAAGGGTTGAACTTTACATGGATGGTCTTCCCAAGAGCATCAAACAAGGAGTAATGTCATCCAAACCCAGTAATCACCAAGAGGCCCTGAATATGGCCCGTCAATTGATCGAAACGGTAGACGAGATTGAAGTGCCGGCACCTAAATCCGAGGATGAGTCGGGTGACAACAAAAGAAAATGGGAAGCCCCCCAATCGAGCAACTACAACAACAACTTTGCCAAGGAACCTCTCACCCCCGTCTGCAAGAAAAGTTATGCCGGGACACGACCTTTTTGCAACAAATGCCACAAGCATCATTTTGGTGAATGTGGCAAGCTAATTTGCCATCGGTGCCAAGGTAGTGGTCATATTGCCAAGTATTGTGGAAGTACCGCCCCCGTCACTCAAAAGGGGCCCGACGCACCAAAGCCGAGTATTTGCTACAAATGTGGCCAATCGGGTCATTTTAGGAATGAATGCCCAAAGAATAAAGCAAAAACCAACGCGCGCCGTTGAACTTACAACATCGACACCTAGGATGCCCGAGACGATGATGGACTAGTCACGGGTACGTTTCTTCACAACAAATCGTATATTTCATACTTATTCGATTCGAGTACCGTTAGACGTTTTATAACCAAGGATTTGACTCGTGCTCTTTATATTCCACCTCTTTCCCCCAGATACTACTTAGACGATTTAAGTGACCGACGAAAAATATTGTGTGCCTATAAATTTTATCGGAGGATATGCGTTAAGAAATTGGACTCGACACCTATAGAACTAAGGAACTCAAAACCTATTCATTAAGGAGAAATTGTTGCCCTACATTTATGTATAGATTATTGTGAACTAAGTAACTTTCGGTTGGAAACCAATACTCTCTTCCTCGTATCCATTACCTCATGATTATTTGCGTGGATCCCGTGTATTCCAAATCGACCTCCGTTCTGGTTATCATCAATTGGGGGTTAAGGGAGACGATGTCTCCTAAGTCATTTTCCGAGCTCGCAACGTTAGTTGTAAATCCCTCTTAGTACCGTTTGATTTATTTAGGACTCCGTCCGTATTCATGAACCTCCTAAACCACGTATGCAACTTATCTAGACAAATCTGTTATCATATTTATAGATGACATCTTAACTTATTCAAGTAAAGAAGGCAAACGAACAACATCATCATCTTACGCTCGAACTTTGAGAAAAGAGCAACTCTATACCAAATTCTCCGAGTGAGAATTTCTGTTAAACGAAGTCAAATTTTCTAGACCATGATGTTAATGGTCAAGGCATTACAATCAATCTCGAAATCAAGCCACACGTAATCATGAAACTCTCTCAACTCAGACTTGTATTCGTAAAATCTTAGATCTCGCCTGTTATCACCGAAGATTCATTTCTGACTTTTCTCGTGTTACCCGACTTTTAAACTCGTTAACTCACTAAGGGAAAACTTTAAACCTCTCCGTGTTCGAACCTTGAGCGTGATTCTTCACACCAACATTTCTAGTTAAAATCGTATAGCAACAGATGGAACTCAAACATGGAAATATTTCTACATGAACGCCGAAAGGCATACTCTCTCGACTCAAAATTAACGTAACTAAAATTAGTTATTTTGCACGAAGAATTCGAATACTAAACTGTAGATCCGATCAACTTTCTCGTCATCACGTACCACACACATACCTCTGTTATTTCACCGTTACTGTCTGATATTACTGGAATTTAAGATAACACACAATCCAACGATACTTCACTCTTCTTTGACTTAACGTCCTTGTGTTTCTGATAATCGGCCAACTATTATTTAACCCCGAACTATACAATTACGTGTACTATCTTGTTTCTCTTCCAGACTTCAATTTTCGACAACTAGAGGCACGTTATGGCAACCTCGAGATGTAAGCTCATCCTATTCTCAGTCCTCATTTCACTCCTATCTTTATCGCTCGCATTTCCGTTTAAGGAAACTCCTTGTAACATTTCTCCATGGATAGAGAAACTCCTCACATTACATTAGTATTCGCCACGAGGGTGAATAGTCCTAACGAACATTTTTTTTTTGAACCCTAACTAACTTGTTCAAACATATCTTAAGAGATTCTATTCCAACACGGTGTATCCTTGTCAATTATCCCGTATCGAAATACTCGTTTCACTTCTAGTTTTACAAGAAACCCTGGAGACCCGCTTAGACATGAGTACCACGTACCACCCACAAACCGATGAACCGAGCAAACGAACGATTTACGTCTTGGAAAGACATGTCACAAACTCGTATTGTCACCTTTAGTAGATCACTCGTACAACAGTAGTTACCACTCGTGTGTTCACCCGCACTTTCCGAAACCCTATATGACCGCTAATGTCGTACCCCTGTTCATTTAACCAACGCATGTGGCAAACAAAACACAGAATCTGAACTCAATCAAGAAACAACAATTGAGATCATTCAAGTCCGAGAAGGGCTCGAGACAACCCATAGTCACCAAAAGAGTTATACCAAACTTAGATGAAAACCTCACAAAATCCCTGTAACAGTGTAATATTGAGAACCCTCACCTTGGAAAGGTGTAATCCATTTCGGGAATCAGAGAAAGTTAAACTCGCGACACGTTAACCCTTTTGAAACCTTGGGGCGTATTGGAACCGCTTCCTACCGTTTGGAACTTCTGACTCAATTAAGTTTCCGCTTACCCTGTGTACCATGTAACAAACTTAGAAACGTGTCCTGCGGAACAGGAACGTGCAATCCTGCTAGATACATCAACTATCGATGACAAACTTCTCTTCATAGGAAAACCAGTTGAAACCAGGGATCGTAAAAACCGAACCTTAATACAACGAAATACCCTAACTATCCAAATTCATGAGAACACTCAAGGACGTGCCTTCACTTATTCATAACATTGACAACGTAAAGTCTCGAGTAAGAGATATCGACTACTACTTCCAACTAAATTTCGGGACGAAATTTCTTTTGAGGTGTGGATAATGTAACATCCCGCATTTTTCCGTTAAATTATTTTAACGCCCGTCTTTTTCTTTTTAAATAATACCCTTCGTATCTAGATTCGTATCCTTTGTTATGTAACATTTTAAATATTCTCGTTATCGGATTTCAATATCTCCCGTACTCCCGTGTAACTTAAAATAAATCGTTTGGTTATATCCCGCACCCGATTTGAACTCGAAGGACTAAAGTCGCCAAAGGGTCAAACTAGTGACTAGGTCAACTAGTCAACCCTTCTCCTCCATCCATTCATTTCACCTCCTTCTTCCTTTTTGATACTTTCAAACTCTCTCAACATTCAAACCTTAAATCATCATCCAAATCCGTTCAAGCGAGCTTCAATCCAAACAAACTACATATTCTTGATCCTCTCATCATCCTCTTCGATTTGATGCTAACCACTTCGATTTTGGGTAACATTTCTTAAACACTAGATTTCTTTAAATTCGTGTTCTTGACTTAAAAGTATGTTAATTGGTGTCTATGGCTCATTGTGATGTCGTGTATGTAATTTGTATGCTCGATTTGTTGTTTTTGGGAGTAACTAGTTCATTATGAAAATTGCTTGCTAAATCCTTGATTTTGGATGATCAAATGTTGTTAGATTGTTAAAGTGCATGTTTTAAAAGTGTTACTAGTATCTTTAGCTTCGTTTTGATGTATATGTTGATTAAGGAAACATCAAACTCATGACTATTGATTTTTGTGAATTTTCTTTAGAGTTTGATAGACTTTAAATGAACTTTTGATGATTTGAATGCCATGAAATGTTGTTAGTAAGTGTTTAGTTGTATTACATGTTTCATTACCTTCAAAACGGCATATCATATGTATAAATTGGATTCCCGAAACTTGAATTGCAATTGATGAACTTGAAACCTTGTTTTGGAACGTTTAACGAACTCTCGACGAGATTTTTGTTGTCTAAAATGATAAATTTGATTTAGGAAATGTATCTAGTTGTGTTCCTTGTCGAAAGAGCTTTCCGGTGATATAAAATACATGTCTTGATTGTTTGCGGATCATAAACTAGGATTGATTGAAGTTTGGCTCGTGCCTTGTGTTTTCTGCAAACAGGACCTGTAAGCCTTTTGGGACGCCGTCCCAACCTCCTAGACGCCGTCCCACCCTTCATAATGGGACGCCGTCCTGACAATTGGGACGCCGTCCCACTCTTCATATCAGGACACCGTCCTGATTTTTGGGACACCGTCCTGATACACTAAAATGGGTTGTTTGCTTTGATCTTTTGACGTAAAATGTTTGCTATGCTACGGACCTCCGATTAACATGAAACTTGGCCAACATGCTCATATATGATTATATAACTTAGAAAAATTGTCGGATACCCAACCCGACCCCGTTGACTTTTCCGTTGACTTTGACCCGACCAAGTTTGACTTTTTGTCAAACTTAACCAAATACTTATGAAACCTTTCTAACATGATTATTTACTTGTAACTTGCATGAAACTTGACTAGTTGATTCACATGTTAATATAATCGAGTCGTAACGAGCCATAGGACTAATTGAACATCTTTGACCGTTTGTGCTTACCGATATTGATATAACCTATATGTTTAGGTCAAGACTAGCTTTGTCTTTGCACGCGTTTACTTGTTGAAGTACTTTATTAACTCTCGCGCTCAAGGTGAGATCATAGTCCCACCTTTTCAACAACTTTTATACTTTTAAATCGTGGGCTGAGAAAACATATACTTTGTTACATCTTGTACTACTTACTTTTATGTTTTGAACACAAGTGTGAAAACAAACATTCCACGTGCGAGTTAGAACAAAAATGCCTCAATTCGATTATCATTAGTTACACTTGCAGGGTGTAAGCGAGAACTTATATTGTGTGGCCATACGGGTTTAACAAACCCTCATTCGGACGGTTCGCTACCGTTATGCGGATGAAATATATTTTTGTGTTTTAGTGTGGGTTCTAGCACTGTGTGATGGGGTAACGTTGGTTAAGTTTTGATAATTGAGTGCTCGCGTATAACAACACTTTTGGAATGCAAATGATTTGGATAATCTACGTTATGGAAATACAAAATCTTGTGGTTCAAAAACAACGTTTAATACTTACTAAACCTATGATTTCACCAACGTTTTCGTTGACAGATTCTTCTATGTTTTCTCAGGTTTTGAATGCTTAGTGATACATGCTTCCGCACTCTTTTGATACTTTCTTGGATGTCGAGTATACATGCATTTTGGAGCATCTTTTGAACTTATTTAAACTGTGTCGCATAGTTTTCATTTGTACTTATAACGTTGTAACTTAACTTGTGGTCAATTATCTTTGTAAACTTTGAAATAATCTTTACACTTGAATGGATGCGACATATTTTGGGTCAAACGTCTGTTTTAAAGACTTATGACCAGGTAATGGGACCTACGTAGTGGACGCCGTCACTTGACGATTTGTCGGGGTCGCTACACATTGCATTCGAGTCGTTAAGTTCATCAAGATTATTATTAAGTCAATTATAGTTGGATATATTATGAAATGATATGCATGCAGTCAACTTTCAATGTAATGAAAGCTTGTCTTTTAAAAACGAATGCAATGTTTGTAAAATGTATCATATAGAGGTTAAGTACCTCGCGATGTAACCAATTGTAATGTATTCGTCCAGATGGATTAGGACGGGTCCTTTCACCTTCGACCACACCCATTGTCAAACACCATTAACCCACTTATCTATAATGGTGTCGTTTTTATTAGAATCCAAATGAATCAGACAATTAACTAGACCAAGGTCATGCCAAAACCTCACTTTTCTACCGTTTCCAACCTTCATTCAAATTGCAATAGAAGTTAGATAATTGTTCAATAACGTTTTAGAACATGTATTAACGATCGAAGCCCAAGTGCTATTACCCACGATTTACCATTACCATGGATGAATTTGATGATCGATACCCAAAACTCCTCCGGTTTAAACAAATAATGCCACACCGCCACTTATGGATTAAAGCAAGATTAAATTCTTTAAGGCTCCCCACATTTAATCTGCATCTATTAAAAGGAGCTAAAATCGTATCATGTTTCACTCAGGCCATTTTCTTGATGCAACCGTTACCACCCTAAAAAAATATAG
This sequence comes from Rutidosis leptorrhynchoides, assembly GCF_046630445.1. NCBI lineage: Eukaryota > Viridiplantae > Streptophyta > Magnoliopsida > Asterales > Asteraceae > Rutidosis > Rutidosis leptorrhynchoides. The sequence continues at coordinate 245,446,051 of NC_092337.1, forward strand.
ATCAGATCGACTCAAGGCGCTTAATGACCGTCTCCGATCATTTAAAAATGAACATATAATAATTCTCGATGCTACCCTTAGAAAGTTAATCTCCCGTCTGAAGAGATCAAGCATGCTTTCCAAGATGAGAGTTTAGATCTAAAATTTACAACCAAATAATCCGAATTCAACACCAATTTCATATTAGAACCAATCAGAATGCCTACATATTTATTATGAAAAGAACCCACCCAACATCATGCACACATCGCCAATGAATTAAGCTCGGTTTCATTAATGCTAATACCAAACACGTGGGACTTACTCTAGACCAAGTTAAAAACTTCAAGAATATTAAGGATCCGGTTAAACTCTTGTCTACTCCACTCAGAAAAAATAATGAAATCGTCCACATACAAAAATTGGGAGAGCTGATTCTTATCAATCCAAACATTAATACCTTGAAACAAGTTGACCTCCATGGCACGATGAAACGCCAGGTGAAGACCATCCATACTAATAAAGAGGAACTGGCTAAGTGGATCTCCCTGACGAAGAACCCTTTTTAAAGAAACTCTTAGGCCATAGAGACATTAACTAAAACCGAAGTTCTAGCCAACTTTAAGTAATTCATGATCCACCTACACCAAGTTGAGCAGAATCCCAATGAAGATAAAATAAACATAAGTTATTCCCAACTCATCGAGTCATATGCCTTCTCGAATTCCACCATAAAAAGTAACATCTTCCTATTCGCGTTCTTAAATCATGAAATAATTTCGCTCAACCTTAATGGTTCGTCTAGAATTTGACGACCCGAAATAAAAGCCGAATGAACTTGACTAATTATCTTGTCAATAACATGAGTCAACCGGTTCGTGAGGAGCTTAATTACAACATTATAAAAGAAACCAACAAGAGAAATCGAGCGAAAATCTGTGATGAGAACTGGATTACTAACCTTCGAGATAAGCGGAAAAAAATGTCGAATTTGCACCATGTGGCATATTATAAGACGAATAAAAAAACCCGTAAGTCCATACAAATGTCATGTTGCATAAACCGGAAAGAGAAACCATCAGGACCTGGAGCCTTAGAACTACCACAATCCCAAACTGCACTTTTGAAATCTGCATCATCAAAGTCTCTCTCTAAAAGCATAACATCATTGGTCAAAAGCATGTATTGAAGATTAACATCACAAAATCCAGCCCCAGTATTAACCTCATCGAAGCTATGTCTCAAAAACTCGAAAAATTTGCTCATAATGATCATAGGATCCATGACCCAACTACCATTCACCCTCGAACCTTAAATGTGTTGTTGGCTGCGTTTATGTTTTAAGGAACAATGAAAACATTTCGAGTTCTCATCACCCTCCACATCCCATTTAATTCTCGATTTTTGAAAAGAATCAAAAGCATCTAACTTGGATATATCAACCTTCTCCTTAAACAACTAATTGGGCAGATTAATATCTTCGGAAGTTGTTGTACCTGCATCAATAATATTATCGAGCTCATCAATCTTCTTGTTAACATCTTTCAACCGAATAGCTTCATTAGATCGAAAAAAATGTAGAAATTCAGTTTTTTATATTGAGCTTTAGGAACCTCAACTTGGTCACGATATTACGCTTTGGCACGATATTAATCTCAGACCACGTGTTCCACACACAATCATCAAAACCACATCTATAAAACCATGAATCGAATACTTTCATATACGTAGGGCCAAAATCAACTTATCCTGGTAAAGTAAAATAAGAGAGTGATATGAGTATCCACGAGGTAAAACAACACCATTTAAATCGGAGACAACATCAAGAACATTGCTAGTAATAAAAAATCTATCAAGTTTACTATATTTATTACCCGATTTATTCTTCCATGTATATTGTAAATCAACAAGAACTTCATACAACGTGTTTAAATCAATAAAATCATTAAAAAAACACTACATCTTGATGATTAAACTCTGTACCGCAAGTTCACCTTCGAGTCTAACCGAGTTTCAATCTCAGAAAAATATATACTCTCCCACATGCGTCGTCATAAAATCGAAAAGCTGGTTCCATAAACACATCTTGTTCACTAGGGATTGTGGAGCGTAGACATTAACCATGAAAACCTCTAAATTTTAACGAACCCTATGCCCCTTAACAATAACGAAATTATCGTCGCACCAAATATCACTTTTCACAAAAGCATTTGGATCCCATATATAAATTATGCCACCTAATAACTTCGAGCCATAATTATCACATAATTAAAGTTAAGATTCCCCATATAGATCGTAACTGGGCCATTTGTAGCCCAGTCATTTTAGATTCTTGTAAACCTAAAAATTGTACATTCAACGATACAAAAAATTCTCTTAACCATTCTCTTTTTAAGAGAATTTGTGATCCACAACTATTAATGGAGATAATCTTCATTAGAAACCATTTTGTCCACCAATTCGATCCACCACAACACCACATCTTTTCAAGTTATAGCCTAGTGCGTCCCCAACATTAACGAGATCCACGTCATTAAAAACCGCTTTTTTATTAACCGAACCACCTGAGCATTCATTATCATGTCCACCCACTTGTAAATGAGTAAAACCTGGTTTTCTTTCTTGTTGATATTAGAATATAGCGGCCTTTCATAACCACTAGTGGTTGATGCCACGTCGTGACTAAAATTACTTAACTAAACCTTAAAAGATTCCTTAAATGGATCCGACTTAGCATGGGCCGAACCCGCTCTAGATGATTCACAAACTAGATCATCTTTTTCAGATACCAGATCGTCACTACTAGCGTCAGCAATGGTTGCCTCAATATTAAAATTCTAACTTCTTAAAAATGCACCTCCAGATCAACTTCATTGATGCCTATCAACTTAGATTTCGATTCAATACATGTTTTTTATCATACGTAGCAACACACAAACGTCCCATAGAAGCATGCAAACTACTATTCGATTCAAGGAATAATATTCTACCAACACAAGAAGCTACCTTCTTGAACGCATTCGTACCTCAAGCACAAGATAGTAGTCCCATAATCTCAACCCAAATTATTCTTTCATTTACGATTTCATAAGTCGCTTTTATACACGAAAACAAAGAATGAGGTTTATGTTACCTCTAAACGCCAAACAACTAGCCTCCGATGCAAACTTAATCCAAATTCAATACTCACCCACCTATTGGACTTTAAGGTCTGAAAAACCCTGAGTAAGACATAATCGATACACGGTATATAGTGAATCAAAATATTTCAACTTAGCCAATAATAGTACTAGTCAAAATATCTACGTCATCTAACACCACCATTTTTGGTTGAGAAGTCTCATCCGAACATTTAGATGCATACAAATTTTCAACATGATGGACAATATACTTAGGAAAAGGCACCTCATTCGAAACCCTAGTTTGTGGTTAAGCTTTCATAGCATCAACAGAAGGTTTCGAGGGTCTATCTTTCGCATCATCAGCAGAAGGTTTTTAGGTTTGGGACATTCGGAAATCTCCACAAACAAGTGAAAAATACCCATCCAAACGTTGGCTAACTCGTTTACCATCAATAAAGGGTTTTTAACACCTATGAAAACTATAAAAGTGAATCGCTTACCACACTTCGCCCTTTTCTTCGAGATGAAAATGTCCACCAGACAACTATAGGGATCGAAAGCTTCCATAAAGAATTGATATCGGCGCTTAGTAAAATTCGTTACATTGAATGATGAACTATCCTTATCAGTATCTTTTTCAAAATTCACATTGATTTTACGGTAAAGAGGCATCGATTGACATTAATATTTGAAAATCAACCATCCTTCAATGGCATCACATATGTATTCCCAACCATGATACCGCCCTCCACAAAGGGCGCCGTGAAAACCAGCCAGAATATTCTAAAAATAAGGAAACCCTAGGAGGAGACTAGAACGTTGTGGGTGATGTGGTAAAATATAATTGGTATTGGATAAATAAAGAAATAAAAAACTGCCCAATCAGAATTCAAGTTCTTCGTTTCTTTTTCGTTGTTCGCCCAACAACCTTCACCACGAAGTGTGATAACCCGTCCAAATCCATTTGGACGAATACATCATTCATTGATTTCATAGTGAGGTTTTGACCTCTATATGATACGTTTTGTAAGCATTACATTCTTTTGAAAAGGCACACCATAAATGAATATATAAATCCAAGGTTTTCGACATCTGATGATTTCTACGTATAGACAATCACCGTATATAATAGTTTTTAACAATACATCTGTTGACAATACAGTCAAATAAGATACATGGTGATGATTTTGTGAATGCAAAGTTTTCTCGAATGAAGCATGTATGACTCCATGCACATAGCTTGTATAACGTATAAGCAAACAGCGAAAGACTTCTAGAAACCTGAGAATAAACATGCTTTAAAGTGTCAACACAAAGGTTGGTGAGTTCATACTTTTAATGTTGCACATATTCTGTATATAAAGGTGGATCACAAGATTTCAGTTGTTTCATCCAGAAACGTTTATCAAAATATTCTACAAGATTGAGCACCCTGGTAACTAAACTTTAACGTTATAATAAGTACCCCTGTTTTAACATACATGCAACCAACATGTACAATACACGCAAACCAACGTGTACTAAACTCAAATAGCATACGTCTGTTTTATAGTTCAGGCTAGGGTTTCTATACCTGGAACAGACGGGGATGTCAAGCCCTATGGATCCATATACAAGTATTCGCGCCCACCAGTTCTTATAACTGGCAGCTACTAGTTACCAAAGCTAAGGGATTTTCGGTTCAAACTCGGTGTAGATTTTAGTATGTACTTGTATCCATTGCGTTTAAAATAAAGTGCATGTATTCTCAGCCCAAAAATATAGATTGCAAAAGCAATTAAAAAGGGAGCAAATGAAACTCACATTAGTAGCACATAAGGTCATTTATCGAAATGTGACCGAAACTCGGAATGCAAAGTAATCATAGATTTCAACCTAGAGAACATATGTTGGTCAATAAATGTCTAACAGGCTAGGTCGTGTCATAGTGTATCACAATTCTAATGCTCGAGACCGACATGTAAAAGTTAACAAAAGTCATCTCAAAAGTCAACCTGACCCAATTTGACCTTTAAATCTATACATGTTTATTATCATAGTATAAGTCTTGATAATTGAACGAATTTATAGTTTATCAAACTCAAATTATTATTTATTTCAGGAGCTATATTATAATTGAATTATCATGGCAATCGAAAATATTTTATTATTTCACATAGTTTTCCAATACTTGTAAAATCAGAATATAGTGTTTATAAAGCTTTAAAACATGATAAGACAGTCAACTTTGACAATTGTTCAACAAAACGAGACGTGTTATATATAGAAATTCATTTACTCGATTAATAATATTTGAAAATTCAATTTATCAATCTCATACACAAGTGTTTAAATATTAATTTATAGTTTCAAACACAATTTCAATTAACGTTAACCATAATTCAGTTGACCATATCTTTTAATCCGTTCATCGAAATCACGCGATTTCTAAATGAAAAGTTAATAATTTTTCGCCAGCTTTCCAAAAACATGCATATCATATACTGTATATCAGTAGCATATGTATCAAATTCGTGATTCATCATAAACTATCTAACGACAAAACTAAAGTATACAAGCATGCATAAACATATATTCTCGATCACTAGACATGGATACACTATTAATATATAAAAGATAAGATGTGAATGCTCACGTATCAATATTGTGATTCAATATTGTAGGAAAGTACGTAAACGCAATGGAAATAATAAACACTAGATTGATCTCATGAGCTATATCCCCGAACCATACCCATAACCTCCATAGCTATAACCCATAATTTCCTTAGCTCCATCCTGCTCGAAAAACCCGTTTTGAAAACATGCGAGCAGAACTTCGTCGTAGTATTTTATGCATAAATAATAATAATGCTAATACTACTAATAATAAGATTAATAATAATATTAATCTTAATAATATAAATAATAATAATTAATAATGAAATAAATACGGAGTAATATGATGATCAGAGGAAGAAGTGTGCAACAAATGAACCAAAAATGTCGAATTTTATAGACTTGAGCCACCAAACCTCCCCATGCGATCGCATGGGGATTGAGCCTTAAGGCCATGCGATCGCATGGTGGCTTCTCCCAGCTCACATCGCATTATAAATCTTGCCGACATCTACATATATACATACATATATATATATATATATATATATATATATATATATATATATATATATATATATATATATATATATATAATATATTTAATCTTTAGAATTAATTAAATATTATATTATATTCTCGTGCATAGTTGATTTGTAATTTTAGCACTGATGAATTGTACGTTGACGCTCGACTTACTTGCCGGTTCCGGTTTTTCGAAAGTCCTTTCGTACGCTTCAAAAACTTGTACTTTACGTTTCGCGACCTGCACATTTATCAATAATTAGATTTATTTCACCAATAATTATACTCCATGAAATGTAACTTATACATTTGAATGTTTTGGTCATTTGCTTCTATAAATCGACGTCTTGTTATATATCCATATGATAATTTAAATCAAAACATTTTGTATCTAGTTAATATTATATTTAATCACTTTGCAAATATATATATATATATATATATATATATATATATATATATATATATATATATATATATATATATATATATATATATATATATATATATATTCTCAAAGAAAAATATAATTTTGTACATATTATATAGGATTGAAATATTTATTTAATAATATTGTATTTTAATTTTTTAAAAATAATTATATTTCAACATTACAGACTTTGCTTATCATGTCGGAAACATTAAATCATTTAAAGATAAAGTTTAAATTTGGTCAAAAATTTCCGGGTTGTCACACGAAGCATATGACAATGGTTGCACAATGCCGTAGCAACACCACCACCACCACAACAACAACAATAAAACCCAATCTCATATAAGTGGGGTATGGGGAGGTAAGATGTATACAATTCCCCCTATCCTGGAATAAAGAGTAGTCATTTCTTCACCTAGAATAAAACACCCCAAAAGTAGATAAAGTTTTCCCTCTCAATATTTTACGGATAGAGAGATTGCTTCCAAATAGACATCCGGCCATTAAAAAATGTGTGAGGTGCCATGAAAATGGTAGAATCATATTTCCATGTGTTTTAAACTTGCCTGAAATTCAATTTAGGCTCAAAGTGATAGTTAAGTCGCCAATAAATTGGCGCTTGTTGTTGACTAAAGCCAGTTACGGTTGCACAATGCATCGTTGTGTCACAACGATAATCATCGTTGGACCACAACAATTACAACGATTGCACAATGCATTGTTGTAATTGTTGTGGTTCAAATGAAATCGTTGTAATTGTTGTGGTTCAACGATGATCATCTTTGTGTGGTCATGTGTTATTACAAACATATATCAATTTTATACATTGATTTAAAAATATCTTATTAAGTACATATCAATACCAATTCAGTTATTATACATTATAAAAATATAAAATATAATTGTAATATTATAATTTAAAAGTATAATATATTATATATAATATATAATATATAATATATAATATAATATAACCTATAATTATAAGGAATTAAATAATGGTGTCTCATTTTTTACCTCTTCATGGCGAGTTGATATAATAACTATAAATTCATTGGATGGTATTCATATTATCAAGATTATAAATGGTTGTAAGAATCATAAAAGCTCCTACATGCTCTCTAGTTTCTCTGAAAATTGATTAATATGGCCAATGACTAATTTATATTTAATCCCTTATTTTTGTGTTGTCTATGCGTTTTACATATAGCACATAAATAAATAGAAACTGTAAAAATGGTATGATAGTGTACCCCACCTCCTGTACAATTACCAGCTTCGCAGTTTTCTTCGAAAGATCTGGCCACAATATGTGATACGAAGGAAGCCCTGAGCTACAATGAACGAGGTCCTGAAATCAGAGCAAAAATAGTGATATTAGAGCCCATAAAACTTCGGTCAATTACAAAGTCAAGCTAGCAAACTATTCCTAGCTCGGCTACATGCCTGTACAACGAAGGAAAGGGACAATCTCATTTTCCTCTGCAGGTTTACCAAAAGGGAAAGGTCAACTAGTATTCCAAAATCATTGGGAACTAGCAAGCTGGTATAGGAAGCCGGTCCATCCCACTTATAAATAGATTAGAATGCAGGATACATTCTATATTCAACACTCACACACACATAATAACACATCATGTTATATCATTTGCTTTGGTGGCGTAAAACAATCACCTAATTGTTACCTTAGGGGAATCGCCAGCGAAACAAACTAAAACTATAACCACTCAGTATCTAATCTCAGTGACTTGTATATCCCCATTTCAATACTAATCGCCGGTTATTGTACAAATAATTAGCACCATCCGTGGGACTCACATCTTATTCATCTTGTTGAGCAAGAGCCGACATCATGGCGGAGTCTAGTTACATACCTTCGGGTTTCACACCACCCAGAATCCCACAAACCACAGAATCAGCACAGCTAGAGTTCTCAACTATGGGGACCTTGACTAGGTCACCAGCCACACCTGCAGTATTCATCTCAACGAACTATCAAGGTTCGTATTCTGCAGAACCACCTCCGCTGATAGATAAGACCTTCGTCTTGAATAATTACGATCATATCAGATTGGTCATAAGGAGTTTAAGGGACACGGGGATCTTGCAAAGTAGAAGGGAGCTAACGTACGAAAGCGAAGAATATGACGAGAAGCTGGAAATGCAACCTCCGAACTAAAACCCGCAGCCCCGAAGTTTGTCGGCAAACTCGTCAACAGCCACTATACCTACGACACCCCTCAATACTTGCAATGTACTAGTTCCAACCGTGCCCATAGCACCCCTAGCACCCAATAGACATATACCTCCGCCTCACCTAAGCTGGGGTAGCATGGGGCAACCAAACCAATATTTATGGGCCCAAGAAAAACCCTCATGTCACTCCCAATGTACCATGTGTAGAGACAACCTGTAGTGACCTGAACTTTTTAATATTTATATATATTAAATGAAATTGTTATTTACATGATTAAGTATTTCCAACATGTTAAGCAATCAAACTTGTTAAGACTTGATTAATTTAAATAGGTTTCATATAGACAATTGACCACCCAAGTTGACCGGTGATTCACGAACGTTAAAACTTGTAAAAACTATATGATGACATATATATGATTATATATATAGTTAACATGATATTATGATAAGTAAGTATCTCATTAGGTATTTTAACAATGAGTTATATACATAAAATTGAGTTTATTGAATTAAGAAACTCGAAACGATATATATAACGATTATCGTTATAACGTCTTACTAAATACATATGAATCATATTAAGATATTGATACACTATGTTTAATCATGATAAATGATAAGTAAACATGTCATTAAGTGTATTAACAATGAACTACATATGTAAAAACAAAACTACTAACTTAATGATTTCGAAACGAGACATATATGTAACGATTATCATTGTAACAACATTTAACTTTATATATATCATACTATGATATATTAATATATCATAATATCATGATAATGTAATAATTTAACATCTCTTTAGATATAATAAACAATGGGTTAACAACACTTAACAGGATCGTTAACCTAAAGGCTTCAAAACAACATTTACATGTAACAACTAACGATGACTTAACGACTTAGTTAAAATGTATATACATGTAGTGTTTTAATATGTATTCATACACTTTTAAAAGACTTCAAGACACTTATCAAAATACTTCTACTTAACAAAAATGCTTAAAATTACATCCTCATTCAGTTTCATCAACAATTCTACTCGTATGTACCCGTATTCGTACTCGTACAATACACAGCTTTTAGATGTATGTACTATTGGTATATACACTCCAATGATCAGCTCTTAATAGCCTATGTGAGTCACCTAAGACATGTGGGAACCATCATTTGGCAACTAGGATGAAATATCTCATAAAATTACAAAAATATTAGTAATCATTCATGACTTATTTACATGTAAACAAAATTACACATCCTTTATATCTAATCCATATACCAACGACCAAAAACACCTACAAACACTTTCATTCTTCAATTTTCTTCATCTAATTGATCTCTCTTAAGTTCTATCTTCAATTTCTAAGTGTTCTTCATAAATTCTATAAGTTCTAGTTTCATAAAATCAAGAATACTTCCAAGTTTGCTAGCTTACTTCTAATCTTGTAAAGTGATCATCCAACCTCAATAAATCTTTCTTATTTACAGTAAGATATCTTTCTAATACAAGGTAATACTCATATTCAAACTTTGATTCAATTTCTATAACTATAACAATCTTATTTCGAGTGGAAATCTTACTTGAACTTGTTTTCATGTCATGATTCTGCTTCAAGAACTTTCATGCCATCCAAGGATCCTTTGAAGCTAGATCTATTTTTCTCATTTCCGGTAGGTTTATCCACAAAACCTGAGGTAGTAATGATGTTCATAACATCATTCGATTCATATATATAAAACTACCTTATTCGAAGGTTTAAACTTGAAATCACTAGAACATAGTTTAGTTAATTCTAAACTTGTTCGCAAACAAATGTTAATCGTTCTAACTTGACTTTTAAAATCAACTAAACACATGTTCTATATCTATATGATATGCTAACTTAATGATTTAAAACCTGGAAACACGAAAAACACCGTAAACCGGACATACGCCGTCGTAGTAACACTGCGGGCTGTTTTGGGTTTGATAATTAAAAACTATGATAAACTTTGATTTAAAAGTTGTTCTTCTTGAAAAATGATTTTTCTTATGAACATGAAACTATATCCAAAAATCATGGTTAAACTCAAAGTGGAAGTATGTTTTCAAAAATGGTCATCTAGACGTCGTTCTTTCGACTGAAATGACTACCTTTACAAAAACGACTTGTAACCTGTATTTCTAACTATAAACCTATACTTTTTCTGTTTAGATTCATAAAATAGAGTTCAATATGAAACCATATCAATTTTATTCACTCAAAACAAATTTAAAACGAAGAAGTTATGGGTAAAACAAGATTGGATATTTTTGATTGTTGTAGCTACGGAAAATATTGTAACAATTCTATACAAATCATATCCTAGCTAACTTATATTGTATTATACATGTATTCTAATATATTATGTAATCTTGGGATACCATAGACACGTATGCAAATGTTTTGACATATCATATCGACCCATGTATATATATTATTTGGAACAACCATAGACACTCTATATGCAGTAATGTTGGAGTTAGTTATACAAGGTTGAGGTTGATTCTAAAAATATATATACTTTGAGTTGTGATCTAGCCTGAGACGTGTATACACTGGGTCGTGGATTGATTCAAGATAATATATATCGATTTATTTCTGTACATCTAATTGTGGACAACTAGTTGTAGGTTACTAACGAGGACAGCTGACTTAATAAACTTAAAACATTAAAACGTATTAAAAATGTTGTAAATATATTTTGAACATACTTTGATATATATGTTCATATTTGTTATAGGTTCGTGAATCGACCAGTGGCCAAGTCTTACTTCCCGACGAAGTAAAAATCTGTGAAAGTAAGTTATAGTCCCACTTTTAAAATCTAATATTTTGGGATGAGAATACATGCAATTTTATAAATATTTTACGAAATAGACACAAGTAAATGAAACTACTTTATATGGGTGAATGATCGAAGCCGAATATGCCCATTTTTAGCTTGGTAACCTAAGAATTTGGGAACAGACCCCCAAATTGACGTGAATCCTAAAGATAGATCTATCGGGCTCAACAAGCCCCATTCTGGAATTTGGAATGCTTTAGTACTTCAATTTTATCATGTCCGATGGGTGTCCCGGAATGATGGGGATATTCTATATGCATCTTGTTAATGTCGGTTACCAGGTGTTCACCGTATGAATGATTTTTATCTTTATGTATGGGATGTATTGAAATATGAAATCTTGTGGTCTATTATTATGATTTGATAATATATAGGTTATACCTATAACTCACCAACATTTTTGTTGACGTTTTTAGCATGTTTATTCTCAGGTGATTTTTAAGAGCTTCCGCTGTTGCATACTAAAATAAGGATAAGATTTGGAGTCCATGCTTGTATGATATTATGTAAAAACTGCATTCAAGAAACTTATTTTTGATGTAATATATTCTTATTATAAACCATTATGTAATGGTCGTGTGTAAACTGTATATTTTACATTATCATTATTTGATAATCTACGTAATGCTTTTTAAACCTTTATCGATAAAATAAAGGTTATGGTTGTTTTAAAAATGAATGCAGTCTTTGAAAAACGTCTCATATAGAGGTCAAAACCTCGCGACGAAATTAATTAATATGGAACGTTTATAATCAATATGAACGGGACATTTCAGTTGGTATTCGAGCGTTGGTCTTAGAGAACCAGAAATTTGCATTAGTGTGTCTTATCGAGTTTGTTAGGATACATTAGTGAGTCTGGACTTCGACCATGTTTTCTTTAAAAACGATTGCTTAACACTTTTGTTGGAAACTATATATTCTTAACATGTAAATATTATGTGATATATTAATCTCTTAATGTGTTTGATATTGTGTGATAGATGTCTACCACTAGTACAAATCCCATCGACTCACCTAATAATAATGAAGAGTCGAATATAATTTGGGAAGATTCACAAATTCCCGAAGAGGAACCGGAAGAAGAGGAACCGGAAGAAGATGAATCAGAAGAGGAGGAACCGGAAGAGGAGGAACCGGAAGAAGAGGTTCCGGAGGAAGAAATATTGATACCTATAGTAAATCGATTAAATAAAAGAAAATCCTCAACCAACGGACCAAACTTAAAAATGGTCAATGTTGTTTCCACCGAGGAAGTAAAATATTGGGAAGGTTACCAATTTTCCGATGAATCGGATCCCGATGAGGATTCCGATGATGTTATAGAAATTACCTCGACCCAATTTAATAAAGCGAAAGAAAATAATAAGGGAAAAGGTATAAAAATAGAGAAACCCGATTCCAACCCCGATGAACTTTATATGTATTGGCAACATCCGTATTTCCTAAAATGTAACAATGACTCGGGAACCTCTAAACCACCAGGTTTTTCTAAACCATTGTGGAAAATGACGGCTCGTATTAGAGGAACACCATATATTCCTAGAAAATTAGGAAAACGAACCAAGTCCGAAGAAGAAGAAACCAGTGATTCAGATTAGAGGGTTGTAATCATGTTGTGTATTATATGTATTGTAGTGTGCTTGTACTTTTATGTTCTAGGTAAAAAAATAAAAATTGCTTGTATTGTTTGTTAATTATCTTTTACGAATCTAATCCTTGTCTATTTTACAGTATAAAAACAAAATGGACGTTAAGGGTAGACGACCAAAAATTTTATAAGACCTACCAGGAGATATGATTGATGAAATATTGTCTAGAGTCGGGCAGAATTCATCAGCACAATTAGTTAAGGCAAAATTAGTTTTTCAAACGTTTGAAAGACATTCCAGGCATGCCTTAGTATATAAAAGGCTTTCCTTTGAAAGATGGGGTATATCACATTGGGGAGACCGTAAGTTACGCCCTGTTTTCTTCAAAGCGTTAAATGCGGGGAACCCAAATGCAATTTTACGCTACGGGTTAAGAACCTATTTTGACTCAACATATCCCAACATAGGATTTCGTGAATTAGAAAGAGCTTCTAACATGCACCATAAAGAAGCATGTTATGCTTACGGGTTAGTGATGTTCGCTTCTTACCAAAGTGAGAAAAAGAACATCGGATTGCAGCTTTTAAATAAAACCTTCCTACAAGTGACGGATTCAGTAGTTGGGGTGAGAAACAAGGTTTTTAGATTATTACGGGGCTGTTGGACATTACGAAACCCTCATCCTTTTGACGACATTACAACATGCTGCCTAGCCAATGGTCATAACGGTTATTTTCCACAAGACCAAGGATGGGAAGTCGTCTTAGTAAAACCAGAATGCATGACTTGTTTCTGGACTTATGAATTACGTGTCTTTATTTCCTTTGCTGAACAACTTGCGTATTAACTAGATTTATCTTCAAAACTGTCCTGTATCAAAGTGTACTATATTTCATGTTATATGTAATATAGCGATGTTGTAAGTTTGAAGAATATTTATATGTGATATATTATTACAATCAGTTTTTCATATGGAATTGTAGTAGTTGAATTGTATATTAGCTACTAAGTATGAACTTAACGGTTAGGTAGTACCCGAATTTAAACTTATAAAACGCTAATATGAAGAAAAAGCTTTTATAAATGAGTTCATATTATGCTACGAAATACAATTGACTACTCTTAAATTCTATATGATTAACTCAATTCTTTTGGCTATTTTTGAAGGAAATGGCAACGGCGACTCGTCAGAATTTGAACATGAGCGAGGAAGACTTCCGTGTTTTTCTTGCTGTGAACATAGCCGCAGTACAGGCTGCAATGCAAAATAACAATAACTCTGGATCTAGCAGTGGAACTAATTCCACAAGAAATCGTGTAGGATGCTCCTACAAAGAATTCACTGCCTGCAAACCTTTGGAATTTGATGGAACTGAAGGACCAATTGGATTGAAACGGTGGACCGAGAAAGTCGAATCAGTGTTTGCCATAAGTAAGTGTACTGAAGAGGACAAAGTTAAGTACACTACGCATACCTTCACAGGTACTGCGTTAACGTGGTGGAACACCTATCTTGAACAGGTAGGACAAATTGCTTCTTACGCACTACCGTGGTCGGCATTCAAGCAATTGATGAACGAGCAGTACCGTCCTAGAAACGAAGTCAATAAGCTCAAAGTAGAGCTTAGAGAGTTACGAACACAAGGGTTCGACATTACCACATATGAATGACGATTCACGGAGTTGTGCCTATTATGTCCAGGAACGTTCGAAGATGAAGAAGAGAAGATCGACGCGTTTATAAAAGGGTTACCAGTAAGGATTCAAGAAGATGTCAGTTCACACAAGCCCGCTTCCATACAAAAGGCAAGTCGAATGGCTCATAAACTCATAAATCAGATTGAGGGAAGAATTAAAGAGTAGGCGGCTGAAGAAGCCAACACGAAACAACTCAAGAGAAAGTGGGAAGAAACCAGTGACAAGGGTCACCAATACAATAACAACAACAACAACAATTATAACCACAATCGCAAAAACAATCGTAACAATAATCGCAATCCCAACAATAACTACAACAAACTTCCCAACAACAACAACAACTACAACAACCGTTCCAACAACAATAACAATCCCAACAACAACCTCAATAACAACAACGACAACAGAAACTAAAAATGCCAAAGGTGTGAAGAGTAACACCAGAATGGGTTCTGCACGACATTTTGCACCAAGTGTAAAAGAACTGGCCATGGTGTGAAAAAGTGTGAGGTCTACGGACCAAAGTTTAACAGAACTAAAGGAACAAATAGTGGCGAAACAAGTAATGCCGCCTTTGTTTGTTATGGATGTGGAAAACCGGGCCACATTAGAAGTAATTACCCGAATCAGGGGAATACTAATGGGCAGGGCCGCGGAAGAGTTTTCAATATTAATACGGCAGAAGCGCAGGAAGACCCGGAGCTTGTTACGGGTACGTTTCTTATTGATAATAAATCTGCTTATATTTTATTTGATTCGGGTGCGAATAAAAGCTATATGAGTAGAGATTTTTGTGCTAAGTTAAGTTTCCCATTGACGTCTTTGGATAGTAAATTTTTACTCGAATTAGCAAACGGTAAATTAATTTTAGCAGATAATATATGTCGGGATAGAGAAATTAAACTGGGGGATGAAACGTTTAAAATTAATTTAATACCAGTCGAGTTAGGGAGTTTTGATGTAATAATTGGTATGGACTGGTTGAAAAAGGTGAGAGCAGAGGTCATTTGTTACAAAAATTCGATTCGCATTATGCGTGAAAAGGAAAAACCTTTAATGGTGTACGGAGAGAAGAACAATGCGAAATTAAATCTTATTAGTAGTTTGAAGGCGCATAAACTAATAAGAAAAGGTTGTTACGTCATTCTAGCACACATCAAGGAAGTTAAACCTGAAGAAAAGAACATCAGTGATGTTCCCGTCGCAAAAGAATTTCCCGATGTATTTCCGAAAGAATTACCGGAATTACCCCCACATCGATCCGTTGAATTTCAAATAGACCTTGTACCAGGAGCTGCACCAATAGCTCGTGCTTCATACAGACTCGTACCCAGCGAAATGAAAGAATTACAAAGTCAGTTACAGGAACTTTTAGAGTGTGGTTTCATTCGACCAAGCACATCACCATGGGGAGCTCCTGTTTTGTTTGTCAAGAAGAAGGATGGTACATTTAGGTTATGTATCGACTACCGAGAGTTGAACAAACTTACCATCAAGAACCGTTACCCACTACCGAGAATTAACGACTTATTTGATCAACTACAAGGCTAGTCGATTTATTCAAAGATTGATTTATGTTCTGGGTATCATCAAATGCGGGTGAAGGAGGATGATATTCCAAAGACTGCTTTTAGGATGCGTTACGGTCATTACGAGTTTATGGTTATGCTGTTTGGGTTAACTAATGCACCAGCTGTGTTCATGGACCTCATGAACCGAGTGTGTGGACCATACCTTGACAAGTTTGTCATTGTTTTCATCGATGACATACTTATTTACTCAAAGAATGACCAAGAGCATGAAGAACATTTAAGAAAAGTGCTAGAGTTGTTAAGAAAGGAAAAACTGTACGCTAAGTTTTCAAAGTGTGCATTTTGGTTGGAAGAAGTTCAATTCCTCAGTCACATAGTGAACAAAGAAGGTATTCAGGTGGATCCAGCAAAGATTGAAACCGTTAAAAAGTGGAAAACCCCAAAAACTCTGAAGCACATACGCCAATTTTTAGGGCTGGCTGGTTATTACAGGAGATTCATCCAAGATTTTTCCAAAATAGCAAAACCCTTGACTGCATTAACGCATAAAGGGAAGAAATTTGAATGGAAGGATGAACAAGAGAAAGCGTTTCAATTGTTAAAGAAAAAGTTAACTACGGCACCTATATTGTCATTACCTGAAGGGAATGATGATTTTGTGATATATTGTGACGCCTCAAAGCAAGGTCTCGGTTGTGTATTAATGCAACGAACGAAGGTAATTGCTTATGCGTCTAGACAATTGAAAATTCACGAGCAGAATTATACGACGCATGATTTTGAATTAGGCGCGGTTGTTTTTGCATTAAAGACTTGGAGACACTACTTATATGGGGTCAAAAGTATTATATATACCGACCACAAAAGTCTTCAACACATATTTAATCAGAAACAACTGAACATGAGGCAGCGCAGATGGATTGAATTGTTGAATGATTACGACTTTGAGATTCGTTACCACCCGGGGAAGGCAAATGTGGTAGTCGACGCCTTGAGCAGAAAGTACAGAGAACCTATTCGAGTAAAAGCTATGAATATAAAGATTCCCACTAACCTTACTACTCAAATAAAGGAGGCGCAACAAGGAGTTTTAAAAGAGGGAAACTTAAGGGATGAAATACCCAAAGGATCGGAGAAGTATCTTAATATTCGGGAAGACGGAACCAGATATAGGGCTGGAAGAATTTAGGTGCCAAAATTTGGAGATATGAGAGAAATGGTACTTAGAGAAACTCATAAAACTATATACTCAATACATCCTGGAACGGGGAAGATGTACAAAGATCTCAAGAAACATTTTTGGTGGCCAGGTATGAAAGCCGATGTTGCTAAATACGTAGGGAATGTTTGACGTGTTCTAAGGTCAAAGCTGAGCATCAGAAACCATCAGGTCTACTTCAACAACCCGAAATCCCAGAATGGAAGTGGGAAAACATTACCATGGATTTCATCACTAAATTGCCAAGGACTGCAAGTGGTTTTGATACTATTTAGGTAATAGTTGATCGTCTCACCAAATCAGCACACTTCCTGCCAATAAGAGAAGATGACAAGATGGAGAAGTTAGCACGACTGTATTTGAAGGAAGTCGTCTCCAGACATGGAATACCAATCTCTATTATCTCTGATAGGGATGGCAGATTTATTTCAAGATTCTGGCAGATATTACAGCAAGCATTAGGAACTCGTCTAGACATGAGTACTGCCTATCATCCACAAACTGATGGGCAGAGCGAAAGGACGATACAAATGCTTGAAGACATGCTACGAGCATGTGTTATTGATTTCAGAAACAGTTGGGATCGACATCTACCATTAGCAGAATTTTCCTACAATAACAGCTACCATTCAAGCATTGAGATGGCGCTGTTTGAAGCACTTTATGGTAGAAAGTGCAGGTCTCCGATTAGTTGGAGTGAAGTGGGGGATAGACAGATTACGGGTCCGGAGATAATACAAGAAACTACCGAGAAGATCATCCAAATTCAACAACGATTGAAAACCGCCCAAAGTCGACAAAAGAGCTACGCTGACATTAAAAGAAAAGATATAGAATTTGAAATTGGAGAGATGGTCATGCTTAAAGTTGCACCTTGGAAAGGCGTTGTTCAATTTGGTAAACGAGGGAAATCAAACCCAAGGTATATTGGACCATTAAAGGTTATTGATCGCGTCGGACCAGTAGCTTACCGACTTTAGTTGCCTCAACAACTCGCGGATGTATATAACACTTTCGACGTCTAGAATTTGAAGAAATGTTTTGCTAAAGAAGATCTCACTATTCCGTTAGACGAAATCCAAATCAACAAAAAACTTCAATTTATCGAAGAACCCATCGAAATAATGGATCGTGAGGTTAAAAAACTTAAGCAAAACAAAATACCAATTGTTAAGGTTCGATGGAATGCTCATAGAGGACCTGAGTTCATCTGGGAACGAGAAGATCAGATGAAGAAGAAGTACCCGCACTTATTTCCAGAACATACGTCAACACCTCCAACTTCTTAAAATTTCAGGACGAAATTTATTTAACGGGTAGGTACTGTAGTGACCCGAACTTTTCCATGTTTATATATATTAAATGAAATTGTTATTTACATGATTAAGTGTTTCCAACATGTTAAGCAATCAAACTTGTTAAGACTTGATTAATTTAAATAGGTTTCATATAGACAATTGACCACCCAAGTTGACCGGTGATTCACGAACGTTAAAACTTGTAAAAACTATATGATGATATATATATGATTATATATATAGTTAACCTGATATTATGATAAGTAAGTATCTCATTAGGTATTTTAACAATGAGTTATATACATAAAATTGAGTTTATTTAATTAAGAAACTCGAAACGATATATATAACGATTATCGTTATAACAACGTCTTACTAAATACATATGAATCATATTAAGATATTGATACACTATGTTTAATCATGATAAATGATAAGTAAACATTTCATTAAGTGTATTAACAATGAACTAAATATGTAAAAACAAAACTACTAACTTAATGATTTTGAAACGAGACATATATGTAACGATTATCGTTGTAACAATATTTAACTGTATATATATCATACTATGATATATTAATATATCATAATATCATGATAATGTAATAATTTAACATCTCTTTAGATATAATAAACAATGGGTTAACAACACTTAACAGGATCGTTAACCTAAAGGCTTCAAAACAACATTTACATGTAACGACTAACGATGACTTAACGACTCAGTTAAAATGTATATACATGTAGTGTTTTAATATGTATTCATACACTTTTGAAAGACTTCAAGACACTTATCAAAATACTTCTACTTAACAAAAATGCTTAAAATTACATCCTCATTCAGTTTCATCAACAATTCTACTCGTATGCACCCATATTCGTACTCGTACAATACACAGCTTTTAGATGTATGTACTATTGGTATATACACTCCAATGATAAGCTCTTAGTAGCCCATGTGAGTCACCTAACACATGTGGGAGCTATTATTTGGCAACTAGCATGAAATATCTCATAAAATTATAAAAATATTAGTAATCATTCATGACTTATTTACATGTAAACAAAATTACACATTCTATATATCTAATCCATATACCAACGACCAAAAACACCTACAAACACTTTCATTCTTCAATTTTCTTCATCTAATTGATCTCTCTCAAGTTCTATCTTCAAGTTCTAAGTGTTCTTCATAAATTCTATAAGTTCTAGTTTCATAAAATCAAGAATACTTCCAAGTTTTCTAGCTTACTTCCAATCTTGTAAAGTGATCATCCAACCTCAAGAAATCTTTCTTATTTACAGTAAGATATCTTTCTAATACAAGGTAATACTCATATTCAAACTTTGATTCAATTTCTATAACTATAATAATCTTATTTTGAGTGGAAATCTTATTTGAACTTGTTTTCGTGTCATGATTCTGCTTCAAGAACTTTCAAGCCATCCAATGATCCTTTGAAGCTAGATATATTTTTATCATTTCCAGTAGGTTTATCCACAAAACCTGAGGTAGTAATGATGTTCGTAACATCATTCGATTCATATATATAAAACTACCTTATTCGAAGGTTTAAACTTGAAATCACTAGAACATAGTTTAGTTAATTCTAAACTTGTTTGCAAACAAAAGTTAATCCTTCTAACTTGAATTTTAAAATCAACTAAACACATGTTCTATATCTATATGATATAGTAACTTAATGATTTAAAACCTGAAAACACGAAAAACACCGTAAAATCGGACATACGCCGTCGTAGTAACACCGCGGGCTGTTTTGGGTTTGATAATTAAAAACTATGATAAACTTTGATTTAAAATTGTTCTTCTGGGAAAATTATTTTTCTTATGAACATGAAACTATATCCAAAAATCATGGTTAAACTCAAAGTGGAAGTATGTTTTCAAAAATGGTCATCTAGACGTCGTTCTTTCGACTAAAATGACTACCTTTACAAAAATGACTTGTAACCCATATTTCAGACTATAAACCTATACTTTTTCTGTTTAGATTCATAAAATAGAGTTCAATATGAAACCATAGCAATTTGATTCACTCAAAACGGATTTAAAACGAAGAAGTTATGGGTAAAACAAGATTGGATATTTTTTATTGTTGTAGCTACGGGAAATATTGTAACAATTCTATACAAATCATATCCTAGCTAACTTATATTATATTATACATGTATTCTAATATATTATGTAATCTTGGGATACCATAGACACGTATGCAAATGTTTTGACATATCATATCGACCCATGTATATATATTATTTGGAACAGCCATAGACACTCTATATGCAATAATGTTGGAGTTAGCTATACAGGGTTGAGGTTGATTCCAAAAATATATATACTTTGATTTGTGATCTAGCCTGAGACGTGTATACATTGGGTCGTGGATTGATTCAAGATAATATATATCGATTTATTTCTGTACATCTAATTGAGGACAACTAGTTGTAGGTTACTAACGAGGACAGCTGACTTAATAAACTTAAAACATTAAAACGTATTAAAAATGTTGTAAATATATTTTGAACATACTTTGATATATATGTACATATTTGTTATAGGTTCGTGAATCGACCAGTGGCCAAGTCTTACTTCCCGACGAATTAAAAATCTGTGAAAGTGATTTATAGTCCCACTTTTAAAATCTAATATTTTGGGATGAGAATACATGCAATTTTATAAATATTTTACGAAATAGATACAAGTAAATAAAACTACTTTATATGGGTGAATGATCGAAGCCGAATATGCCCTTTTTTAGCTTGGTAGCCTAAGAATTTGGGAACAGACCCCCAAATTGAAGCGAATCCTAAAGATAGATCTATCGGGCTCAACAAGCCCCATTCTGGAATTTGGAATGCTTTAGTACTTCAATTTTATCATGTCCGATGGGTGTCCCAGAATGATGGGGATATTCTATATGCATCTTGTTAATGTCGGTTACCAGGTGTTCACCGTATGAATGATTTTTATCTCCATGTATGGGATGTATTGAAATATGAAATCTTGTGGTCTATTATTATGATTTGATAATATATAGGTTAAACCTATAACTCACCAACATTTTTGTTGACGTTTTAAGCATGTTTATTCTCAGGTGATATTAAGAGCTTCCGCTGTTGCATACTAAAATAAGGACAAGATTTGGAGTCCATGCTTGTATGATATTATGTAAAAACTGCATTCAAGAAACTTACTTTTGATGTAATATATTCTTATTGTAAACCATTATGTAATGGTCGTGTGTAAACAGTATATTTTTGATTATCATTATTTGATAATCTACGTAATACTTTTTAAACCTTTATCGATAAAATAAAGGTTATGGTTGTTTTAAAAATGAATGCAGTCTTTGAAAAACGTCTCATATGGAGGTCAAAACCTCGCGACGAAATCAATTAATATGGAACGTTTATAATCAATATGAACGGGACATTTCACAACCCCTCTAAGCAACCTGTCAAACGCCTCCGTGCAACCAATGACCAGTCACGCTTATTTCCAAAATTGGAATCACTCACCACAACAAATGACAACCACCTGGGTATACCCTTCTAACCAGGAGGGATGTGTTGCGCCCAAGGTCACCAGATACGACCCTCGATTGCTACCAACAACAACTTCTGGGTAAACCAAAAACCCCGTTTGTGCCCTACATCCAACATTGTGTATTCCCGATGGAATGAAAATCCCCGCGCACCTAATTTATTACGAAGGAAAAGACGACCCAGATGATTTCCTTAATATATTCGAAGGTGCAGCACGAATGGCCAAATGGGATATACCCGTAGCATGTCACGCATTTTCTTACATGTTAAAGGGAGATGCAAGGATTTGATTTGACTCGTTACCAAAAGACTCTGTAGCTAGCTTCGACGACCTAAAACGGCAATTTAGGTCTAAGTTTAGCCAACAAAACCGACACAAAAAGAACAATGTGGCTGCCCATGGAATAAAGCAGAAGGATAGTGAAGGTACTAGGGCCTTCCTCACTAGGTATACCAATGAAACCCAACAGATCCCAAACCTGCCAGAATCACAGAGGATATCAGAGCTGCTATATGGGTCTAGGGTTAGATCGCTTGATAGTGCTCTAAATGAACATGTATTTAGGCACAATATCCTTCCAATATGTAAAGCTTTTAGTTGCAATTGTTCTATTTTTATGTAATATTCGTTTAACTAAATAAGTGCGAAGATAAAAGAAGAAAACGACGATTTGAAGACGCAAATGACCAAAAAGCTAAAAAGTACAAAGTACAATTCAAGTGGTTCAATTTATTGATGAGAAACGTCTCAAAATTACAAAAGTACAAGCCGCAAAACGCAAAGTACAAGATATTAAATTATACGAAAAGGCGTTCGAAAATCCGGAACCGAGACATGAACCAACTTTCAACGCTCGACGCAACGGAGCTGAAAGTACAAGTCAACTATGCACAAGAATATAATATAGTATTTAAATAATTCATAATAAGAATAATAATAATAAATAATAAAAAGTTGTTAATTGAGCATAGTTAAAGGGTCATAAGTGAAAATTTCAAATCAATAATTCGCAACGAGATATTATTGATTCAACTTTGAATGGTAGCCAACTAACATTCCACCTACAACAGTATCAATCATTTGCTTATAACAGCAAGGCACGGAGTAATGAAGAAACTACACCTTTTTCTTTTCCTTTCTCATATCATATACGATATATATATATATATATATATATATATATATATATATATATATATATATATATATATATATATATATATATATATATATATATATATATATATATATTTTATAATTATAATTATAATTTAAGTTTAATAATAATTGGGTTATTGTAAGAATGTTTTACGGGTTTTAAATCGAAACTCTGTCCGTGTAATGCTACGCTATAAATAATCATTGTAAGTTATGTTCTTCCTTTTTAAATTAATGTCTCGTAACTAAGTTATTATTATGCTTATTTAAGCCGAAGTAATCGTGATGTTGGGCTAAATATTAAGATTGGGTAATTGAGCTTTGGACCATAATTGGGGTTTGAACAAAAGACCGACACTTGTGGAAATTAGACTATGGGCTATTAATGGGCTTTATATTTGTTTAACTGAATGATAGTTCGTTAATTTAATATAAAGATTTACAATTTGGCGTATCTATAAATAACCACATACACTCGATCGGATACGATGGGCGGATATTTATAAGTACTAATAATTGTTCATTTGACCGGACACGGGGATGGATTAATAGTCAATGGACTCATTAAAAAGGGGTGGATTACATACAAGGAAAATTGGTGTAATTGTTAATAAAGTAGTAAAACCTTGTTGCAGTTTAAGTCCTCAATTAGTTGGAATATTTGACTTCGGGTATAAGGGTAATTTGACAAGGATACTCGCACTTTATAATTATGGCCGATGGACTGTTATGGACAAAACCAGATAGACGTATCGAATAATCCAGGACAAAGGACAATTAAGCCATGGTAATAAATTAAAATCAAAACGTCAAATATCATGATTACGGAAGTTTAAATAAGCATAATTCCTTTATTTTATATCTCATCGTACTTTCATTTATCGTCATTTTATTTATCGTACTTTAAATTATCGCACTTTTATTTTTACGCTTTATTTATATTTTTAGTTATTGCACTTTTATTTGTTGTCATTTACTTTACTCTTTAAAATAAGTTATTTTATATTTAATATTTTGCATTAGGTTTTAACTGTGATATAAGTCTCAAAATCGACAAACCGGTCATTAAACGGTAAATCCCCTCAAAGTTACCTATAATTACTATATATTACTAAATCTAGTTTAAATTAACTAATTTGACCTAGTAAGACACCCAATAATAGTGTCCACGGATCGACCTCCTGGACTTTACCTTAGCTATATTTTTACACGATAGGTATACTTGCCTTTTGTGTTTTAGTTTAATTTAGGTGATTTCCTGTAGTAAATAAATATAAAACTGATAGCCGATTCATACACACCCTCTTGAACACATCAAGTTTTTGGCGCTGCTGCCGGGGACACTTTTTGTGTCTTCATGGGGTATTTAAGTTTTTTTTTTTAGTTTTTGACTGATTAAAGATATATTAATTTAAATATAATAATTTAATAAATATAATAATATAATAATATTGAAATAAAATATAATAATATAATAATAATTTTGAATCAAATTTGAATCGTAAAGTTTTAAAAAGTCGTATTTATTAAATACTTCAGGGGTATATTATGTAACTTATAATTAATAATTTCTATCATGTCGCTTTCATGTAAATAGTAAATTAATTAATTTCGTTTCATTACTATTCAATGAATAGTAAATGAATTAAAAAAAATAATTAAATAGTTTTTGCTTTTCTACTTTTTTTTAAGTTAAAAAGAAATTTAAATCTTAAAATCTTGAAAAACATAAAAATATTGTAAATTTACGATTCACTTAGAGTAATTTTTCCTTAGTTTTAAGTTTCCTTTAGTTTTTACATTTAGAATTCCTTAGTTTTTATTTTTTTCCTTAGTGTTATTTACCTTAGTTTTAAGTCTAGTATTTTTCCGTAGTTTAATTTTATTTCTAGATTTCTAAGATTTGCCGTAAAATCCCTTAAGTGCCTTTTCTTTAGATTAAGATTTAGGTGCTTTAGAATTTTGCGACGCTGTTTATAAATTTTAGTACCTTTTAAGTTTCGACGCGCTACTTTCTTATTTTTATTTTTCGACCTTTTATTTTTTTGACGTTTTTCGACGCACTCTTTTTCTTTCTTATTTCTCGACGCTCTAGTTTTTAGGACTTAGAATTTTTCTATTTCTTCTCTAAAATTTCAAAACGAAAAATTATTTTAAGCGGTTAAATTAATAGACATCCAAAATTTTCTGATTCGTAGTAATAGTTGGATTTGTTAGTGGCGAGTTGTGGGCTTTCGATTTAAAGGGTCCTGGCTACCTGCTGCATCTATTGGCTATTCGAAACATGGGCAAAATCAGAAAAGTCTATTAATTTGATAACTTATATAATTTTTATCTTTATAACTAATAGGATATTCAGTGAATGCACCGAGCAAAACGTTCACCACCTTTCATACGTTCACCACCTGTAACTCGATCCAAACATCTAGCTAATATTGCCGCTGTTGATTTTTCATTAGAATCATCATCTAGTCAAACAAGTACTCCAACTCAAAATCCCGATAATCCATTTTTTGAACCCGACTTCAAAAT
The DNA here is from genome assembly GCF_046630445.1 of Rutidosis leptorrhynchoides. Taxonomy (NCBI): domain Eukaryota; kingdom Viridiplantae; phylum Streptophyta; class Magnoliopsida; order Asterales; family Asteraceae; genus Rutidosis; species Rutidosis leptorrhynchoides. The sequence continues at coordinate 245,472,383 of NC_092337.1, forward strand.
TGAAAACCCGGAGGATATTCAAGGACAATTCCAAGATCCAGAACCACTAATCATTCCTCCTGAACTACAAACCGTTAAATCAGAATCCTCTAGTGATTCTTATTTAACAAATTCAATTATGGAAGTAACTGAACCTCTAAGTATGGAAGATCGAATGAGAACCACACGCACGGGCCAAGGTCACGCCATTATTAAGCCAGACATTAATGTGACAGATTATGAAATCAAGGGACAAATCCTACACATGGTAACTAATCAATGCCAATATAGTGGCATGCCAAAAGAAGATCCAAACGAACATCTTCAAACCTTTAATAGGATCTGTACTCTATTCAAAATCAGAGAAGTTGAGGATGAACAGATCTATCTCATGTTATTTCCCTGAACTTTAAAGGGAGAAGCCAAAGATTGGTTAGAATCGTTACCTGAAGGGGCGATTGATACATGTGATGTTTTAGTTGAAAAATTTCTTAAACAATTCTTTCCGGCATCTAAAGCCGTAAGACTTCAAGGAGAAATTGTTACGTTCACACAAAAGCCAAATGAAAATTATATGAGGCGTGCACAAGATTTGGAAAGTTGTTGAGAGAATGTCCGCAACATGGTTTAGACACTTATCAAACAGTACAAATATTCTACCAAGGTGTCAACGTTGCTACACGAAAAGACATCGACATAACAGCTGGTGGTTCCATTATGAAGAAAACCGCAACTGAAGCTTACAAAATTATTGATAACACTGCCTCCCACTCGCATGAGTGGCACCAGGAAAAAGATATTTTTCGATCATCTAAAGCGGCTAGAGCCGATTCTAGCCATGACTTTGATTCCGTTTCCGCAAAAATAGATGCTTTCGAGAGACGAATGGAAAAGATGACTAAAGATATTCACGCAATACGAATCAGTTGTGAGCAATACGGTGGACCACACTTAACGAAAGATTGTCACAATGAACAAACGATGGAACAACGTGAGAATGTTTCCTACATGAACCAAAGGCCGGGAAATAATTATCAAAATAATTATCAACCGCCAAGACCAAACTTCAATCGAAATTAAAACATTCTTTACAATCTAAATGGACCCAACAATAACTCGTACAACTAACAAGGTCTGAATAACCAACCAACTCAAAACAACACTTTCAATCAACAAAGACCTGTCTTGTATAAACCACCACAACAAACCGAAGAGAAAAAGTCAAATCTGGAAGAAATGATGGCAAAGCTAATGGAATCTCAAACACAATTTATTACATCTCAAACCCAAACAAATGAGAGGTTTGATCAGTCATTAAGAACTCAACAAGCTTCCATTTTGAATCTAGAAAAACACGTAGGTACTCTTACTAGCATGATGAGTAAGAGGGAACAAGGAAAGCTACCGAGTGATACTGAAGTAAATCCTCGGAATGAGAATGTTAATATGGTATCAACGAATTCTGAAAAACCAGCATCAGAAGATGGGAAGGTTTTAGATGTGAGTAACAATGAAGAAGTTACACCACCACCACCACCCGAGTATGTAAAGCCAGTGGTGGCACCATACAGACCACCCATCCCGTTTCCAAGAAAAGGAGTTGAGTATGAACAAGTAATAGGTAATAAAGTTTGTGATACCTCTGGAAAGAAGAAGAAAAAGAATAAGAAAATACAAGAAAAAAAAACTGTAAAAATAAACCCGGTGAAGACAGTTCCACCAAAACCTCCACCCGGGGTGGGTGATCCTGGTGAATTTATTGTTCCTTGTCTACTTAGTGATTGTATCATGTATGATGCACTAGCAGATTTAGGTGCGAGTGTGAGTGTTATGCCTCTTTCATTATATAAGAGATTAGGAGTAGGTGAGTTAAGTCCAACAGAGATGAGTGTCCGACTTTTTAATCAAACTATTAGGCACCCAGTTGGAATTACTGACAACCTACCCATTCAAGTGGGTAATTTAACATTTCTAGTTGAATTTATTATCATTGACATAGAAGAGGACTCAAACATTCCTCTAATCTTAGGTCGACCATTCTTAGCGTCCATCGATGCGTTATTTGATGTAAGAAAAGGTAGAATGACACTTAGTAATGATGAAAAATCAATCACCTTTGTGAGTCGAAAGTCTAAATCTCTACCAACTAAAACCGTTGAACCAACAAAAACGATTGGTAAGAACCATATTGTTTTACCAACTCCAACGGTAGTGCTTAACAATAATAAAACGCCTAAGTGTGGGGAAAATGAAGTAACACCTAATGATGACCTGATAACAAAGAACCCCATTGTTGATACGAAATTAAATGACTTCGTTATTAATAGTTCAATGAAGAAACATATTAAACGGGTTCGCGATGCCAGAACCAAGGGGAACTTTAAGTTATGTAACCGGTTAGTATCCAATCTATCGCCTAAAGAAAAGGCAAAACTAGTTGAATTTGTGGATATTACACAGGAATCCGACCAATGGGTTAAAGCAAAAGTCACAGATATGCAAGTTGATTATGGTCCAAAAGAAATTGACAATGAAGTTAATCACAAATTTGACACCACAGCTACCTAAGTGTGGGGAGATTCAGATGTTCTAAAAAGAAAATGCTGTCTAGAGTTAGTTGTTCTGTTCTCGTGTAGCTCCGAGAATGGAATCCGATTGGTCTTTTCCACTAGCAGACACTAAAGAACTAGTTTTCTCCCCCGATTCTGAATTTTTTGTTTTGAAGGTTTTGTATGAAATTAATACGCTTTTTGAATTTATGTTTTGTGTGAATTTAAAAACAAAATTTACTTTATTTTATTAAGTTTAAAAAAATGATTTCTAAAATTCATCGTAAGTTGAAGACTAGGTCATGGAACCGAAATTGCTTTACCCAAGGGCGGGGCGAAAAATTTAGTTATCATTATTTTTAATTTTATTGATCTAAAGTATACCAAAAAAAATTAAAAACCCCAAAAATCTTTGCTTTTAAAACAATCACTTTAAAAACGACAAATTTAAATTTTATCGAGGGACGGACTAGTAAACATACCGAAACTACCTAAAGTAAAAGGAAACAAAATTTTAAAAAAATTATTCATTTAAATTTTTTTAATAAATAAAGGTTTTTATAAATATATATATATATATATATATATATATATATATATATATATATATATATATATATATATATATATATATATATATATATATATATGTTTATAGTTTATCTTATGTACAAAACAGGGTAAAACAGTGCACTTTTCAAAGACTGACATTAAAGTTCAGCAAAAGCTACTAATTTTGACGATAAAACGCAAAACATATGTGAAATTACAACAAAAGGAATGAACGATGAGGCGCGCCATCTATCATTCGACGACCTTAGTAATTACAAACTCGGTATTTTTAATCACTTTTCTACACTAATCACCCTCATGAATTTATAATTATAGTCTGATTTCATGCATATGAAGGCATTGCATGATCTCAAGCGTGGGGAAGGGTTATAAATTCTCTCGGGTTTACACTTAGTTTAATTGCCAAATTTTGTGAAAATTTGAAAATTTTTTAACTAAATGAATTCAAAATCATGTTTATACATATTTATGAACGATAAAACTAGGTGTTAATGCCGAAATTATTGTTACCTCGGAGAGAACATAAATGGAGAAACAACCCAAAACGTTAGAATTCATAGAGGAGAATAAAAAGGCAAAAATAAGTGTGGGAAGAATTTACCAAGTTATTTAAAACACATATCACATATGTTTGTACAAAATTATTACAAGTACTTTTGTTTTGGCCGATTTTAATCAGTTTTACCTAATTTACTGTAATATATTTGAAAGAAAGATTGATCTACACGATGAATCAATTCCATCATTAAAAGGAAGTAAAGTCTTCCGAAAAAGACACGCGCTTCTTGATTTAGGTCAAGAAGTTGTCGTCCAGACCAGTTGTAGAGTCTACGAAAAACCTTGAAAAGTTTTCTCGAAAATCAGCTGGAAATCCACGGACCTCAGCATCAAACAGGGTCGCCAAGTGGTCAGACTTATCCTAACCATGAGAGGATCTGTCTCGTAAAATGGGGAGGGCGCCGTGCAAATTAGCTTGATAAGACTAATGAATCAGACCCTCAGAAAGGATAATCTCCTTAAAGATTAAAAATCAGCTTTTAAGGCTGATATTACTCAATCCTTGAGATTGACTTTAAAGATTGAGAATTACAAACTCATGGAATTCGATGATATCTAAACTCGAGCTTGAACGAGAAAATATTTTGATCAAATTAAAACCGATTTGTTTTCTGAAAACCTATTTTCAATGTGTTCATTACCATTGAACATAAAATCCTAAGAATTCACCGGAATTCATTAGGTCACCTGAATTAAATCGGGTGTCAACCGTAAGAACGATGGTTGCATAGCATGGTCAAAGACAGGACCTTGTGCCAGACTGAAAAACTATAGGGTGATCTTTACTATTGCTCCTACAAAGGATAGTAATTGCATCCGACACGATATAGACCATAATTAAAAACATGTCACGGGACATTGCCTTAACAGTTGCTTGTTCAACGCTTTCCTTTACAACCGGATGGTATTTTACCGAAAGGTAATATACGGAGCAAGTATACTGGATGTGTTGCTTTCCTAATACAAGGTTAGCAAGTGGGTGACACAAAACCATAAGTTTTGAGATAAAATTTTCAAATCTGAAACCCACAAAACTCACAAAAACAATTTGCAAACACCGGTGAAGGGTTATTCCGAAAAACTTATCTAGGGTAAAAGCTAGATTGAATTTTCAAAAGATCAAATGTTTTCATAAAGATCCGATTTCCTTAAAGGATCTAAATTTTCATAGTCATGTGGGGCTGTAAACCACATCGTTACTATCATTGTTTATACCGCTGTATTAAAATCACTGATGTATAAAGTGTGAGAATAAAAAAGTGATTCAAGTGAAGTGTGATTTTATTTTAAGTTCTGTATTGCTTGAGGACAAGCAACGCTCAAGTGTGGGGATATTTGATAGTGCTCCAAATGAACATGTATTTAGGCACAATATCCTTCCAATATGTAAAGCTTTTAGTTGCAATTGTTCTATTTTTATCTAATATTCGTTTAAATAAATAAGTGCGAAGAAAAAAGAAGAAAACGACGATTTGAAGACGCAAATGACCAAAAAGCTAAAAAGTAAAAAGTACAATTCAAGTGGTTCAATTTATTGATGAGAAACGTCTCAAAATTACAAAAGTACAAGCCGCAAAACGCAAAGTACAAGATATTAAATTATACGAAAAGGCGTTCGAAAATCCGGAACCGAGACATGAACCAACTTTCAACGCTCGACGCAACGGAGCTGAAAGTACAAGTCAGCTATGCACAAGAATATAATATAATATTTAAATAATTCATAATAAGAATAATAATAAATAATAAAAAGTTGTTAATTGAGCATAGTTAAAGGGTCATAAGTGAAAATTTCAAATCAATAATTCGCAACGAGATATTATTGATTCAACTTTGAATGGTAGCCAACTAACATTCCACCTACAACAGTATCAATCATTTGCCTATAAAAGCAAGGCACGGAGTAATGAAGAAACTACACCTTTTTCTTTTCCTTTCTCATATCATATACGATATATATATATTTATATTTTATAATTATAATTTTAATTTAAGTTTAATAATAATTGGGTAATTGTAAGAATGTTTAACGGGTTTTAAATCGAAACTCTGTCCGTGTAACGCTACACTATAAATAATCATTATAAGTTATGTTATTCCTTTTTAAATTAATGTCTCGTAACTAAGTTATTATTATGCTTATTTAAGCCAAAGTAATCGTGATGTTGGGCTAAATATTAAGATTGGGTAATTGAGCTTTGGACCATAATTGGGGTTTGAACAAAAGACCGACACTTGTGGAAATTAGACTATGGGCTATTAATGGGCTTTATATTTGTTTAATTGAATGATAGTTCGTTAATTTAATATAAAGATTTACAATTTTACGTATCTATAAATAACCACATACACTCGATCGGATACGATGGGCGGGATATTTATAAGTACTAATAATTGTTCATTTAACCGGACACGGGGATGGATTAATAGTCAATGGACTCATTAAAACAGGGGTGGATTACATACAAGGAAAATTGGTGTAATTGTTAACAAAGTATTAAAACCTTGTTACAGTTTAAGTCCTCAATTAGTTGGAATATTTGACTTCGAGTATAAGGGTAATTTAACGAGGATACTCGCACTTTATAATTATGGCCGATGGACTGTTTTGGACAAAACCAGATAGACGTATCGAATAATCCAGGACAAAGGACAATTAACCCATGGTAATAAATTAAAATCAAAACGTCAAACATCATGATTACGGAAGTTTAAATAAGCATAATTCCTTTATTTTATATCTCATCGTACTTTCATTTATCGTCATTTTATTTATCGTACTTTAAATTATCGCACTTTTATTTTTACGCTTTATTTATATTTTTAATTATTGCACTTTTATTTGTTGTTATTTACATTACTCTTTAAAATAAGTTATATTTATATCTAATATTTTGCATTAGGTTTTAACTGTGATATAAGTCTCAAAATCGACAAACCGGTCATTAAACGGTAAATCCCCCCAAAGTTACCTATAATTACTATATATTACTAAATCTAGTTTAACTACTTAATTAACTAATTTGACCTAGTAAGACACCCAATAATAGTGTCCACGGATCGACCTCCCGGACTTTACCTTAGCTATATTATTACACGATATGTATACTTGCCTTTTGTGTTTTAGTTTAATTTAGGTGATTTCCTGTAGTAAATAAATATAAAACTGATAGCCGATTCATACACACCCTCTAGAACACATCATCTCTCATTGAACATCTTAGTCGAGACCTACCGAGCACCTATGAAGCTTTGCTAGAAAAAGCATATATATGGTTAGATGCAAAAGAAATAGCAGGTAGCTTCATCCTAGACGATGTACCCATAAATAAGCGAAAAGAGAGGTCGGAAAGAAGAGATGACAAACATGGTAGGAAATAGGACAAGGGGAGATTCCACCCTTACCGAAGGGAAAACGTAGCTGGGATCTTAGGGGCGTTGATAAAGACCCTCAAGGAAATCCTAGAAATGGAGAAAGCAGCCAATAAGTTCAAAGCTCCAGGGAAGATGTCCAACAGAGGAAGGAACAGGGACATGACCAAGTTTTGTGACTTCCATAATGATTTTGGTCACAAAACAGATGAGTGCTTCAACCTCAAAACAGCAATCAAGGAAGCAGTTAAATGGGGAAAACTGTCTCATCTCATAAAAGGGATCAGAGAACTAAAGAAAGAGAGGGTACAGGAAAAGAGAACGGAAGACACGATGCAGGAAGCAGAAAATGCAATACTGGCAATAGATTCAACCAACCTTATAAGAAAAGAGACAGTGGTCGGATCATCAGGGAATGGAGTGAAGTATCATTTCCAGTCCTTGATACAATATGTCCTTAGGACCTACCGGTCACCATCAATGGAAAAGTCTTTGGAAGAGAAGTTCGAAGGATATATGTCAACAATGGAAGCACATGTGATGTAATGTACGAACATTGCTTCGATCGATTAAGTCCCTCAATCAGAGCGTGATTAGGTGCTCCTAGGGTACCATTAGTTGGGTTCTCCAGAGAAAGATGTTGGCCAATTGGGGAAATTGATCTTGACTTCACAATAGGTGAGCCACCATTAACAAGAACTGAAACCATTGATTTTGTGGTAGTCCGAGCAAATTTCCCACACAACATTTTGCTTGGGAGAGTGGCTATGAAAAAAATGGGCATAATTGTCTCGACAGTACATCAGATGGTTAAGTTCCATACTCACGAAGGTATTGGAACCCTCACCTCAACGTATGACAACGATAAGGTAATCTTGGCCATAAAAGAAACAATGAAAGAGCACAATGAATGCATCCTAGAGGCATCGGAGGAAGATTCCCAAGTAGAAAAAATATCAATGAATTCAATGTTTCCGAATCAAGAGATCAGCATAGGGAAGAATTTACCAACATCCACCAAGCAAAAGCTTCGGAAGTTATTGCAAGCCAACGTGGATGTATTCGCATGGGAAAACAGTGTTATGACCGAGATATCACGGACCATTAATGTGCAAGGGTCACCCTTTGTAACAGAGCATCGACTCAACGAGCACAAGCACCTTGAACCGGTGCACCAGAAGAAAAGAAACCTAGCACCTGAAAGGGACGAAGCGGCCTGCAAGGAAGTAGAGGGTCTACTAAAGGCAGGAATAATTTGCGAAGCTAAATATCTTTCGTGGGTCGCTAACCCTGTGATGGTAAAGAAGTCGGATGGAGGGTGGAGAATGTGCGTTGATTTCACAAACATCAACAAGGCATGCCCCAAAAATTGTTATCCCCTACCCGAAATCGATTGGAAAGTCGAATCCCTCAATGGATATCAATACAAAAGCTTCTTGGATGCTTACAAAGGATATCACCAAATTAAAATGGCCAAGGAGGACGAAGAAAAAATGTCCTTCTTCACTAGCAGAGGGATTTATTGCTACCAAAAGATGTCCTTCGGGCTAAAAAATGCAGGAGCAACTTATCAAAGGCTCGTTGACAAAGCCTTTCATAACCAATTGGGGAGAAATCTGGAAGCCTACGTGGAGGATATGGTAATCAAAAGCCGAATAGAAGAAAACTTAATAGAAGACATCCAAGAAACCTTTGAGAAGCTTCGGGCAATAAACATGAAACTCAACCCGAAGAAATGTTCCTTCAGAGTTGAAGAAGGGAAATTTCTTGGGTACTACATCACCAGAAATGGAATCCAAGCGAATCCAGAAAAGGTAGACAGGCTCAAGCAGCTCCAAACCCCAGCAACCATAAAAGACATGCAGAGTTTGAACAGGAAATTGGAGTTACGAAGAGGCTGAGAAGGCATTCGTTGAAATGAAGGAATATATTGCCAAGCTCCTACCTTGACCTCAACCGAAGAAGGATAAATTCTCTTTATATACTTGGCCGCTTTGAAAGAGTGCATTAGCTCAGTCTTGGTCACCTAGCGAGAAAGAGTGCAAATACCAATATACTTCGTCAGTCGGGCACTTCAAGGAGCAGAGCTGAATTACCCAGAGCTTGAGAAGCTCACCTTAGCGCTCATCCATACAGCCAGGAAACTCGAAAGATACTTCCAAGCACATCAGATAGTGGTGCTCACCAACAAATCAATCAGACAATTACTCTCGAAACCTGAATAATCGAGGAAGATGGCCAAATGGGCCATTGAGCTAGGTGAGCATGACATTGAGTTCAGAGTTAGGCACGTAATTAAAGGAAAAGTTTTGACAGACATCATCGCCAAAACAGACAATATCGATGAAGAAGATGCAAAGAACTCCACTCAAGTCATCACCTCGAGGATTGAAAGCGAAGAATGGAAATTGTACACCGATGGTGCGTCAAGTTCTGATGGATCAGGTGCTGGTCTGATGTTAGTAAACCCCGAAGGAAAAGAGTTTACCTACGCACTCCGTTTCGAATTCGCAACAACCAATAATGAAGCCGAGTACGAAGCGCTACTTACGGGATTGAGAATGGCAAAGGAACTAAAAATCCTCCACCTTCGTCTTTCGTCGACTCACAACTAGTGGCTAACCAAATCATGGGTACTTTTGAAGCAAGGCAACCCACCATCCAACAGTACTTAACAAAAGCGAAGGAACTGATCGAAAGCTTCAAAAGTTTTGACATCGAACATGTCCGATGAAGTCAAAACAAGAAGGCAGATGCACTGAGCAACCACGCTTCGTTGACATTTGAACATCTTGCAAAGGAAGTCTTGGTGGAAGTGCTAGAGAAGAAATCGATCCTAGAAGAAGAAGTCAATGACCTCATACAAGAAGATGAAGTAACATGGATGACTCCATTGCAAGTATATCTTGAAACAGGAAAATTACCAGAGGATAACAACGAAGCAAGAAAGATAAGGATAAAGGCACCTTCCTACAAGATGATGAACGGAGCACTATACAGAAGATCTTTCCTCACTCCATGGCTTCGATGTGTAGGGCCAAAACAAGCTACTGTTATAATCCAAGAAATGCATGAAGGGATATGTGGTCTTCACGCAGGGCCAAGGTCGGTAGTAGCAAAAATCATGAGGCTAGGGTACTACTGGCCTACAATGCACCACGATGCGACTATGGTACTACAAGCTTGTGAATCCTGTTAAATTTATTCTAATGTCCCTAGACTACCTAAGCAAGAACTAGTCTTTGTTACCTCAGCCTAGCCATTCATGAAATAGGGGATAGATATAGTTGGACCTATCAACCACACCCCTGGAAGTCCATGATTTCTACTAGTAAAATTGACTACTTCACCAAGTGGGCCGAAGAGAAACCCCTTGCAGCACTCACTGGTAAGCAAGTAGAAAAGTTTGTTTGGGAGCATATCGTATGCAGGTTCGGAGTTCTCAAAGAAATAGTCTCGGATAACGGGAAACAGTTTGCAGAAGGGATTTTTCCGAAATCCTGTGAGCGATTGAAAATTCAGTAAAAATTTACCTCGGTATATCATCCCTAATGAAACGGATAGGTGGAAGTAACCGACCGAGACATAATCAAGGGAATTGAGAAACGCCTAGGCAAATGCAGAAAGGGATGGGTTGATGAGCTCCCCTTGGTGCTATGGGCACACAGGGCAACACCAAAGCGAAGCAATAGAGAAACACCCTACAGCCTAGCATAAGGAATGGAAGCTGTCTAATATGACCAAAATGAACGGTTTTGTTTTGCGTGATGTCGTCAGGTCGCGGCGCGTCAGAGCCAGCCACCAAGAGGGAGGTACTTGTTTTAAATTTATATTTAGCGGGGCCTAAATCGTACTACTCCTTATTATGAGTAAGGGAAGTATGACCTAGAGTCGTATTTTTTGAGATATCAGTAGAATCGACCCTATATCTAAAGCTTAAGATAATTCTAAGGTGCAGGAGTAGTGGGTGATTATCTAAATTTGGGTTTTCTAGATTAAAGTAAAGTAAAGTAAATGCGATAAAATTTGTAATTTAGATAAGTCTAAAACAAGTGCATGTTATGATTTCATCAGTTACTTTGCCGATATTATGGAATGCTGGCTCATGGATAGGCAGTGACCTTGTATTTACTATTCTAGTCCTAAACGCCCCTGTCATAAAACATGTCACTGGGTAATGTGATAGGCTTGAAGATTCTAAATAGATAGCAACGTCCTTTACCCCCGACGCCCGTGTAGTCTGACTACAGGCATACACGTTCAGACAGCTCATCCAATTGAGCAACTCGGTTGGGTGACGTATTAACATTCTGAAATGGTCTAAACTTTCTTAAGTATAACAGAATACATGGTTTTCCATATCCAAGAGACGTGATGGGTCTCGATGCTTTCATTAATGATTGGTTTAGAAGATAGTTAGGCCCTTAAAAGAGTTCAATCGTAAAGAACACCCTGGCCAAGTCGAGCTGACTTCCAGGAATACGTTCGGTTATCTTAACGGTCCAATCCTTTATGCGTTCGAACAAACAGTTTCTTAATTAACTAAGAATCCCTCAAGCGGGGTGCAATGCTTGAGATCGCGTTATGGTGAAGTGTACTAGTCAACACTAACCGTGTTCCATGGCCTTACTTAGCAGAGGTACAACTTACAACAACCGTTGTGCTTCAGCTTGCACGTACGAAGTTTATATGCTTAATGACTACACTAGCATGGTCTGGGACCGACAATGTACTAGGGGTCTAGTCAGATGTTTCACTACGAAAGAGTCCTCAGTTGGAATCTAAGGCTCGGTAGACTTACTACAACCATTGTGCCTCAGTCAAACTCACGTTGTATCCGATAGACTTCTCTTACCAAGGGGTGGCACAGAAAGTGTACTCTGAATCGGGGTTCACGACTTCCCAATAACAGAGCCAATAACTACGTTCTATTAGTTGGAAAAGCGATTGAGTTCAAAGCATAATTGGAAAGCATTTTGACAACATACACAACCCATAATATAATTTCGGCATTATAACTGATTACGTCATAACATACACAAAAGATAACTACTCGCTAATCATGGCAACAATATCACAGAGCATAATAATGAAAGACAGTATATAAAGACAAGGGATAGAATTACCAGTAGTGACAACTTCAAGACTCCAGACTGCTCCTAATACAATCTTCGGCATTCTTCTCCGAGTACTAGGTTTCCCGCACGGAGTCGAAGACTTTGAAAGTATGACTAATATTATACAAGAGAGAAAGAAGTGAATTCAAGTGTGTCTTGAAAATGAATAACAAATGCCCTTTTAATAGACTTGATTTTTGCCTGAAAATGGCTGGCAGGCCGTTTGGTAGCCCGTTTGGCAGGTCGTTTGGCCAGGTCATTTGCTGAGGCAGCCTGTTTGCTGAGGCCGTTTGATATGGGCATTTGGCAGGCCGTTTGCCTAACTGGCAGGCCGTTTGGCAAGCCGTTTGGCTTGCTGATTCCCTGGATCATAACTTGATTTCTTGTCTTTCACCGTTTTCGCTCTAGAATCTTCGTTTTAGCTCCGATTCTCTTGATTCTTTTTGCATCGTCTTCATAATTTCTTGTTCTTCAATTCTAACCTTCTTCGTAATTACGAAGTGGGTATTTTGCCGATAAATTTCGAATCTTTCTTGTTTTTGGGCCTTAATACCGGGGTGAAAACGTGACTTTTTAGCCGATATCACTGTCCTTCCTGCTGAAATACAAGTGCTAACAGAAAGAACAACGAACAACGTGAACAACGAAGAAAATCTGTAGCGACCCGACAAAATTGTCATTGACGGCGCTGACTACTTAGGTCCCGTTACGTGGTCATAAGTCTTTAAAATAACGTTTGACCAAAATATGTCGCCTTCATTTCAAAAGTAAAGATTGTTTCCAAGTTTACAAGAATTGTTCAACCAAAAGTTACGTTACAAAGTTATAAGTACAAATGAAACCTATGCGACACATTTTTAAACAAAGTCAAAAGAAGCTCCATGTATGCACATATACTCGACATCCAAAGCAAGTATCAAAATAATGAGCGGAAGCATGTATCACATATCGTTCAAAGACCTGAGAAAAACATAGAAATCTGTCAACGAAAACGTTGGTGAAATCATAGGTTTAAGTAAGTAAGTGAGTAAAAAGTTAAGTTGAACCACAAGATTTGCAACATTGATATAATAGTAATACATTCTAAAAGTTAATATTCACGAGCACCCAATTATCAATGCTTAACATTCCTTCCATAGAACCCCATCACAATAGTGTTAGAACATACACTGTTTCTCGAAAATATATTTCATCCGTAGACGGTAACGAACCGTCTGAATGAGGGTTTGTCAAACCCATATGGATCCATACAACATAAGTTCTCGCTTACACCCGAAAAGTGTAACTAATGATAATCGAATTGAGGATTTTGTTCTAAACTCGTATGTAGAATGTTTACTTTCCTGTACTTGTGTTCACTTAGTTATAAAAAGAAACGTTTATGTTTTCTCATCCCAAATGTAAGTTCAAAGGGTAAAAGTGGGATTATGATCTCACCTTGAGTGCAAGAGTAAAAAGATACTTCAACAAGTAACGTGCAAAGAACAAAGGCTAGTCTTGACCTAAACAAGTAAGTTGAATCAATAACGGTAAACACGATTGGTCAAAGTTGTTCAATTAGTCCTATGGCTCGTTACGACTCGATTAGGTAGCATGTGAATCAATTTGTCAAGTTTCATGCAAAATACAAGTATAGAAACAAGTTAGAAAGGTTGCATAAGTATTCGGTTAAGTTTGACTAAAAGCCAAACTTGGTCGGGTCAAAGTCAATGAAAAAGTCAACACGTTCGGGTCGGGTCTCGAACTATTTTTATGAGGTTTCTAATCATATATAAGCATGTTAGAACAAGTTACATGTTAATAGGAGGTGCGTAGCATAGTTAGAATTAAACGGTGAACGACCAAACGAAACAGAATCTGGCAGTGCATCTGGATGGCGTCCAGATTTGCTGGATGGCGTCCAGCATTGAAGGCCTGGACGGCGTCCAATAATCTAGACGGCGTCCAGATCTGTAGGCAGACCATGTTTTGCTGCAACAACAAATGCACGAACCAAAACTCAAACAAACTCAAATTGTGAACCGAAAATACCTAGGACATGTATCATACACCGTTGGAAAGGTATTTTGACGAGGAAAACGACTAAACACATTTCATCAATCAATTCAACACTTACAATAACCCAAATCACATTCAATGCTCCTCATTTATGACATTCAAGTTCAATAATCTCATACTATGATTCGGTGATCCAATTTACACATATGATATGTCGTTTCGAAGATAATTAAACATGCAATACAACTAAACACTTACTAACAACATTCCATGTCATTTAAGGCATCAAAAGTTCATTTCAAGTTCATCAAACCCTAACCCAAATTTCACAAAATCAATATTCATGTGTTTGAAGTTTTCTTAATCAACCTATACCTCAAAATGAAGCTAGTGATACTAGTAACACAATTAAAACATGAAGCTTAACAATTTAACAACAATAATTCATCCAAAATCAAAGATTATGCACACCCATTTCAAATGTTCATACTAGTTACTCAAAACAACAAATCGAGCAAGTAAATCATGTATTCATGCTAGACACGAGCCATAGACACTAACTAACACCATTTCAAGTCAAAAACACGAATTTAGAGAAATATAGTGTTTTTAGAAACCTTACCCCAAGTAGTGAAATTGGTACCAAATCGAAGAGAATGAAGAGAGGATCACGAAAATGTAATTTGTTTTGATGTTTGCTTCCTAGATCGAATTTAGATGATGATTTTGTGTTGAGAAGATTAGAGAGAAAAGTGGAAGTATGAAGATGGTGGTGGTGGTGAATGAATGGTGGGGAGGATACCTTGACTAGTTGACCTAGTCAAGAGTTTAGTCTATTGGCAAGTTTAGTCCCTCAAGTTTGTTGTCGGGTGCGGGAATTAACCGAACGAATTATTTTGAATTACACGAGAGTACGGGAGACGTTATAATCCGATAACGAAAATATTAAGAATGTTAGCTAACGGAGGATACGAATCTAGATACGAAGGATATTTTAAAATAAAAAGACGGGCGTTAAAATAATTTAACGGAGAAATACGGGATGTTACAAAATCTTCGAGTCAACTTGGATCTACTCGAAGAAAGAAGAGAGGCAGCTGTGATTCGTGAAGCCTCGTACAAACGAACAATTAAAGGCTATTACAACAAAAGAGTAAGGCCCTCGACCTTCAAGGTGGGAGACTATGTCGTAAGGTTAAACAGAGCAAGCAAGGTGGAATACGAAGGAAAAGTAGTACCAAATTGAGAAGGACCCTATGTAATCTCACAAGTGTTGGGTAAAGGCTCCTATAAGTTGGAAACAACAGCTGGCAAACCTATACCCAGAGCATGGAATGGAACCAACCTCGGAAAGGTTTTATCATTAGATGTCTTGTATTTTCTTTTTCTTTAAAAACATGTAGTTGAAAGATGCAATGTTGATAGTTGAAGCCTATAAACTTCCTACACAGAACTTAATGAATTTTTCACAACTACTTTTGATAAACTAATGTCTCGACAGAATTAAATCCTATATAAGGAATCATGTGAGAAAAATGACAGCCGGAATATAAGTAACCCTGTTATAATCCACATCATACCGAACAACGAAGCAAAAATATGCTTCGCAATGCTCAATGTAAGGAAATAAGTTTTCCTTAAAAGTGATCACTGTATAACTATCCTGCAGGAAGAGAGTTTTTACCCACCCTTGCAGAATAAAATCCATGGTATAACATATAAGAAAAGCATGCTAAAATTAAACAAAGGAACTAGAGTTTTAAAATTACATAACTAAATTGTTCAAAAGGGCAACAGAGCCCAAGCATCTAAAGCCAATTCACAAAAGATGATAATTGTTTTAAACGATTACACACAACAACTAATTAACGGGAGCATCAACCTTCCCCGATTACCCCATAGCTTCAGTGACCTCCACAAGAGTTTCTTCATCATCATGAGCATCAGGAACAACAGTAGCTTTTTATTTACAAAAGATCAGCAGGTTTGGCATCCACCTTGGCAGAGATAGTCTTGACAAAATCAAATTCAGCTTGCTCGAGTTCATCAAAAGCAGAATCAACCATCGCCTTTCCTTGATCTATATAATTAATATAATCACCAAGCTGCACAACCCCCTTTGATGCCAAGTCTCCTATCAAATCGCATCTAGCCTGAACCTTTGAGGCCAACACCACATCACCAAAAAGTTTTCCAAAATCTTCACTCTTTAGTAATGTAAGACCCAAATATTTATGGTACATAATTTATTTATGGTGTACGATGCGTTTGTGAGGTGTACGAAGCATGTACGTGTTGCTTGCTCGAACGTCGAAGGAAACTGGACGTTGTCTGAAGTGACAAGGTGTGTACGTATCTTTTCAACCCCAAATAAAGTTTGTGTTGATGTTTCAAAGCCATACCATTGGAAAGAAAATCTTATTACGTTTCCAACAATATTTGATTCATCGAAAACGGAGCTACGGTCAAAAAGTTACGGCCAAAACAAGAAACTGAAAACTGACCTGAAGGTTGGAGCGGCGCTCCACCTTATGGGGCGGCGCTCCAATCTCGTCTGATGCAATTTTCAGCCTTTTTAAAAGGTTTAAATGAGGGGTACTTTGGTCTTTTCACTTGAGGTCGGTTTGGGGTTATCAAAACTGATCCATTGATCATTTTGGACCACATTTCACTCATCAAACACTCTCATCAAACCCTAGAGTGAGAAACCCATTTTAAGTGAGAGAAAGCTCCATTTGTAGAAGAAGAAGTTTGATTCGGGTCAAGTCTCAAGTATTAAAGTTGTTCATCTCATCAACGGCATCATTTTGGCGGTATTGGTAAGTTCAAACTCTGAATTTCATTATTTGATTTGAGATTCAATGTTAGGGTTGGTGTTAGTTAGTTGTAAAACCCACTTAGTTGATGAAGAGGGTTTATGAAAACTTGCTATTTTGATATTTGGCGGGTTTTGGGTTGGTTAATGATTTAACCATGTTTAAGACTTGTAAATGGTGTATAATCACTAGTATTAGTGATTATTGATGTTTGGAGACCATTAGGGTTCTTATGGTTGACTAATTTTGACTAGATTCAAAATTAGGGTTTGTTGATGATTATGACTCAATTGTCGATTTAATAAGGTTTATAAACTTAAAATGGATTAAGTTGAAGCATAGAACTGAGTTAAATATGTTTTGGTGTCAAAACTTGCTAATGGCGTGATATTGACTTCTTATGGGTCAAATTAGGGTTTAAGTGTCATTTTGGGCAAGATAGGTGTTTAACACCTATGTTTGGGTTTGATTGGCATATTAAGACCATTCTCACTTGTGTTAGTGATTATTGGTTAGTTTGGTAGCGGTTTGTGCTTGGAAGTGCATTTGGGTCGAAATTGCACTAGTTGTCAATTTGGGTTGATTTGTATATCCACCCTAATTGTGTTACTTTTTATGTGATAAATGGAATAGGTACATTCCATCAGCGATTACGGATTATTCGGTGGCATTCCTCAAGGCGACAAGGTGAGTGTTAATATCCTATGTGCATATGTATGTGTAGGATGGGTGCGGGTCGGGTGAAGTGGTTCTCGGTTATAGAACTCACTTCACATATAGGTGGATTTGATGGACTTGTGTATAGGCCCAATTAGCACAGATGTGCGTTTTGGTTGACCACCTTTGGCGAGGTGCACGTTTTGTGTGTACATTATCACACGTGGTTGTGAATTGGATAACCCCAATGGCGAAGGGTTGATATTGAATTGTGATGTGTTTAATTTTATGAATGTATATGTGTTGTCCAAGTTAGTAATATATGTGTTGTACGCTGACGGCTTTATGAATGGATATGTGATGTCCAAGTTAGTGATATATGTGTTGTACATTGACGGTTTTATGAATGGATATGTGTTGTCCAAGTTAGTGATATATATGTTGTACGCTAACGACTTTATGAATGGATATGTGTTGTCCAAGTTAGTGATATATGCGTTGTACGCTAATGGTTTCATGAACGGATATGTGTTGTCCAAGGGTTAGTGATATATGTGTTCTACACTAACGGTTGTTACGAACACCGATGGGAAATTTGAGTACCATTCCTTTGTGCGATTGGTTAACCTTGGGTGGTTTTACGCTCTGTTATATATATATATATATATATTAATGTATTGTTGTGATGTAGCTAACCCTCCGGGTGTAGCTTATTGGCGTTGTTCACATCGTCGTTGGTGACTTACTTTATGGTTGTTGTTACTAGCTTGTTGCTTAGTGATTATACGGTATGCTTAGCTTAGCTTGCCTTTATGCTTGGATGCTCCGGTATGCGGTATTTGATTATTTGTGTGGCGTGTCCATTTTATGCATATATATGTATGTAGTATATTCTCACTCACTAAGCGTTAGCTTACCCTCTCGTTGTTTACATTTTTATAGATTTGCTTGGATGCGGTGGCTCGGGTAAGCGTAGGAACTAGTGGACTCGCGTATTTTCTTTAGAAGGCTTGCTTTTGGATTTGATTAGGATTGGGTAGCGTATCCCCAATCGCCATGCTCGGCTTTATTTTGTGTTAAAAATTATGTGGTTGAAAACTTGAATTTTGTACGAAAGTCGTAAAACGGCCGATGTGGGCACGGTCTCGTAAAACTCGTTTTATTATTGGAACGTGTTAGTTTTAACTAATATAAAATGTTGTGAAAAGCGTTTGGTCTAAAAGTGTCGGGAAGCAAGAGATCTTTTTCGCAAAAAAGGAAAAGTTGGACAGGCCGTTTTGGCGCACCGCGCAGGTCAGTGGCGCGCCGCGCCACTATGCTGTACAAATTTTATTTTATTTTTTTATTTTTGCATATTTCGATTGCATATGGGTTGGGTTGTTACAAGTAATTGGTTACAAGCATGAGGAATAACTTGAGAAACAAGTTGAGAGTAATCAGACTTCAACTCCTCACAGTGCTTCTTATAGTCTTTCAACGCATCAGCAATGGCCAACTTTTGAACCTCGCTTACATTCACCTGCTTCTGCAAACCGTTATCTCATCACGAGCAGCTTTCAGCTCCTCCTCATAGCTAGGGGCCATCAATATCTCCTTCTTAACTTCTTAACTCTCTCACTCATGGCAACATGATGCTCCCTCAAAGATTCGAGCTCGGCATTGCGTTTCTGTAAAAGGGAGGAAGCAATATGCCCCATAGAAGTAGCCTGAAAATTGATAATAGAAAAAGAATCATGGAAACTCTTCATGTCATCAGCGAAAGAATTTCCCCAGTTATCAGGAAAGAGACTGTCAATAAGATCAAAGCAATTGCTGGGAGCAGGAACTTCGGAGTACACAGGCAGGTCTGTAAGAAACAAAGAGAGAAATAAATAATAACCAAAAAGGAGTAACTGACAGAGTAGTAAATGAAGCAAAACATACCAAACAAAGGGTTAGCAGCAATGATGTCATCACTCGCTTCATCTCGAAGATGACCAAACTTTTGCTTCTTCACATATGAGATGTCAGGATGCGCCTTTCGTTTCATCACACCTTTAGCTTTATAGCGTTGCGCCACTCTAGCCCCAACACCTGTTGCCAGAGAAGCAATAGACTGGTCATCTTGGGTATCCACTGATCATATACATAGCATTGTATATGTATATTTTATTTGCTAAAAGCCTAAAGCAGAATTACGTGAACTATAATGCAAAGTTATGAAGTGTTCGCTGAAAATAAATATAGCAATTATGTTTTCGCACTAATAAGGGACTGCAGTTTAATCCGCCGAGTTTCCGCGGATAGTTAAGTAATTCGCAGACCGCGGATACCTCGAATACTATAAATAGGGAGCATGGCCTCTCATTTATAGGTTGTTGATTCTCTGCCATTTGCCCAAGACTTTGTGATTTTCACTTGTGACTTTGCCCAAGGAATTTCCACATTGAGTTAAGGTGAATCATGCTAATTAACAATCAAGACCGGGTCGGGGTGGTTGATCACTTGATAGTTAAAGTGAAAGACGATCATCGGGGCCCAAAATAATCATCAAACATTCCATCCTCCATCTTTATTATTGCACTCAATCCTTAATTAAGTAACATCGCTAATTATGGATTGATCAATTGGCGCCATCCGTGGGACACGTTTGATGGATTAAACTGAAAAAAATTTTCTTCGCTATCAAACAATCAATTGCTTGGTTTAATTTCAAATCGTGTTTTTGTTGTGGTGATTTGCAGGTGCTTTTTGAAGGCGTAATTAGTTGATCTGCTTAATTGTCATGATGACAAGCGCAAAGAAAATAGGTGTTTCTGCGAACGCTGATGCACTTCCTGGTGATTCTCAGAATGTCACAATATTTCCATTGCAAGCAAATACCAATATAACTGCGGGAAAATCGGTTCAAGAATCAACTGGTAAAACATCTGCGGCAAATAATGCTAGTGATTCGCAGCCAGAAGTTGCTGCTGAAAAAATGGTTGCACGCAGAACATTGCTGCAAAACCGCGAAAAAACAATTACTGAAGGAAAGCGAATAAAGGCTTTGGCTGGCAAATCTAGCTTGCGAACTGACAAAATTGGTGGCACTGCCATTGAACAGGCTAAGAAAGATGCCAAATATAGTCGCGAGTCCCGCATACCGCGAACTTACCTATGGCCGTTAAATGATTCGGGATCACAGGTTGATCTCCTAGTTATTGAGCGAAATGATAGTGATAGTGATAATGCGGAAGATCGTGTTATTTTGAATTCTGCATAAAACTCAAAAATGGCTAAGGCGCCAAGGGAAGAAAGCGAATTTTCTGATGATTCGGATAGTGTGGAAGAGTTTGTTAAAGTTTCACATGTTAAGCGAAAATGCCCACCAACACCTTTCCCTCGTTATGGGGAAGAAGGTGAAGCATCTG
Organism: Rutidosis leptorrhynchoides; assembly: GCF_046630445.1. Lineage (NCBI taxonomy): Eukaryota > Viridiplantae > Streptophyta > Magnoliopsida > Asterales > Asteraceae > Rutidosis > Rutidosis leptorrhynchoides. Next base: position 245,493,394 of record NC_092337.1, read on the forward strand.
ATGCTGCCCGCAGAGAAAATGCTCAAAATTTTTTGGCGGATGCTTTCAGAAGCATTGCACCAAAGTCAATGCAACATAAGTTTGAACAGCCAAATTTCTTGCAAGATATGATTACCAAATTTTGTGCGAAGAATGCAGATACTCGCACAAAAAAGGCAACTGAAATTACCACTGCTGCGGACAAGTTTGTTCAGCATATTTCTGATTATCCAATTGTTTCTCCGCCAATTGTGCCGGCAACATTGGGAGTTTACTCAGGTTTAACTGATCCCTTAGATTTTCTGCAGCGCTTTGAAGGAGTGGTTAGCACCTATAACTGGGATGAGCTAGTTGCGTGTAGAGTTTTCCCTATGGCCTTGCAAGGGTCAGCAAGAGAGTGGTTTCATAGTCTGCAAGCTCACAGTATTATTGGCTTTGTTGATCTTCGTGAAAAATTCTTGTTACAGTTCCAGAATCTACTGCCGCAGAAAAAGACGCATATAGAATGTCACGATATTAAGCAAGGCAACAAGGAAACTTTGAGTGCGTTACTTACACGGTACATTTATGAATGCCAAAAGATTCCAAGCTTGCATGAAGACCAAAAAATCTCTGGTTTTTTGCATGCTATTAATCCACAACGACATCCAACCCTTGTGCGAAGGTTGCGAAGAGATGTCCCGCAGACTTTTGCTAAAGTTCAACAGGCAACATATGATTATCTCCACAGTGGAGAGGATAGAACTATAACCCCTGCATGTGGGTGGGGTAGAGACAAAAGTTGGCGAGATGACAATGACTCTTTTTGCGATGGTAACAGTGATAATTATCGCGGACCAGGTTTTCCGCGGAGGAATGGCGGCGGTGGATACCCGCGAAATGACAGGTTTCAAGGCCAACATGATAACCATGGATATAGCCGTCGCAATCGCTATTCTACGCGAAAGTGGAGCAATTAATCTTTCAATATTATTCAGATACTAACAAAAAAGCCTAAGGAAATTTTGTTATAAGAGAGAGTCGCTATATCTTTTCCTGATCCGCAGCCTTTGGGAGAGAATAGCATGCGCGATCGGTCAAAGTTTTGTGTTTTCCATGACGATTATGGTCATGACACCAATCGCTGTAGAGATTTGGCGGAATTGATCGCGGAGGCATATGAGCAAGGTAAGTTGGACCATTTAATCGCGCATAATAGTACAAGTACTGCGAATGCAATTATAATGCCTACAGAAGCCAATACCTTAAATGAGCCAAATATGGTTGAGCGAAAGGCTCCCGCGGTGAAAAATCTGGGTGTAAAGATGGTGAGTAAGAAAGAAAACCAGCGTGGAATCCAGGTCATTAATGTGGTAGAAGTTCAAGGTGAAATGTCAGTACTTCAAATATCTGAGTAGATTGTCAGTTGGAAATGTCCTTCCATTACTTTTCCTCCTGCAAGTTTGACCGCGGATGTTGACAAACCAGTAGTGGTTTCATGCCGCATTGAAAACACTGGTATTATGATAATGAAGGTACATGTGGACACTGATAGCAGTGTAGATGTCATGTATGAACAATGTTTTAGCAAACTGCCCGCAAACATTCAGGCTTTGATGAAACCTACTGCGGTTTCACTTGCTGGATTCTCAGGCGAATCAACCTGGCCTGTTGGCCAATTAGAATTACAAATGGAGCTAGTTGATGATTGTGATGAGTCGTTAAGGCGTCAAGCTTTATTAAATCTGTACATAATGCGAAATCAGTCGCGGTTTAATATGATACTTGGGCGCATTGCTTTGGGCATGTTTGGCGCTATCCCTTCTACTATACATGGCATGGTGAAATTTTCTGCTAATAAGGGAATTGGTACGCTAACTTCTGCAGAAGTGGAACCTTTTTGCGCTATGATTATGGCAAGTGAAAATATGGGTGTCGAGTGGCATTCAATCCACTCTGAATAATGCGAATGTTGATAGTAGAATAAGTTTAGTTAAATTTGATCAATGTTTGAAATGTTGCGTTTATTTTTTGAAATTTATATTGCGAAAAAGTAATGAATGAAGCAAAGTTAATTTCAGTGTTTGTAGTTGTTTCTTTACAAAGCGAAAATACTGCGTGTGGCCACGCGTGGTGATTATTTCGCAGAATGCAATTACTTATTACATCATAACACTAAGTTAATGTTTGTGACATATGATTACGAATCTGCGGATACTTTAAATAAAAAGGCTTGGTTTTTGACACACATGGCCTGCTTAAATGTTATAATAATGCAAATATGCATTGCAAAATAACGTGCTAAAAGCCAAGTGATGAAATTGCCCACTTGTGTTAACTTGAAAATATTGCGAAAGGATAAAATTTCCTAAGTATTTGATCTTGCCAATACTTAGATGTTTCGCAATGCTAAATTTACCTAAGGATCAATTTGTCAGACTTAGAAGATTCATAATGATTAAAAGATTGTTTCGCATAAAGTACGCGTTTGTTATGTGCACAATAGCGAATGCGGAAATTGCAAAGGGCAAGTCTGAATTATGAATATATGATAAAAAAAAGTGCTATACAAATAAAAGAAGTTGCAACTGAGAAATAAAAATACGTTCTTAATATTGAGCATGGAAACAACGCGGATAATTACAAAAAACCCAATTCAAGATTGCGAAAATACATTTAAAAACTAGCTAAGACAATCTAAAGCTCTAATGCTTTAATATCTGCGAAAGTAACGCCCTCATGTTGACTTAATTCTTCTGTGGCGCATATTTCTTTGGCCATATCTGAAGGTAAAGGTTGAGAAAGATTGCCAAGCTTTCACAAGAGATCATACCACTCACAGCGAGTGGAAATTTTCGCTGCTTGGGCATATGTCCGAAACTTTTCAGTGACTGGATCGGAATCCATCACCTTGTCTGCGAACTCCGGGAGGTACTTAACAAGCTGTGCGAATTCTTTTTCCGCAGTCTCCGCCCTCTTCTTGAGTCTGGCATTCTCCTCTGCAGTCTTTTGGAGACGTGCCTCAGCCTTTTGTGCTCTTTTTACATGAGCAGTAGCCAGCTTAACTTGCTTTTCATACTCATCAGAAACTTCAGTAAAACGCTCCACGTTATCAACAGCTAGACAGAGTGCATTATAGCAATTATATAATTGCTGTCTTTCTGCTTGAGGATATGTTAGCTCGCGGTATTGTTTTTTCGTTTCTTTGGGAATGAATCTGTAGAGCTTCTGATATAATTGGTTGGCTTTTTCTGCCTCTGCGGCTTCTTCCGCATCTTCTTCTTCTTCTTCTTCCTGATTCGACGCTTCTACGTTAGAAGGAAGAGTTAAGTCCTCATGCCCGGGCTCTTCAAGAATATCTATAGGGATATTCCCGGTGATATTGTAGAGCGGTACGGTTTCAGGGGTTGAGTCTGAAAGATCAACTACAAACAAATAAGTAAATATGGCAAATCTATGCGAAAATAAAAAACGCATAATGAACAAATACTGCAAAATTAACAAACGCTTACTTGTTTCTTGTTCAGTAAGAGAGCGCAGTCGACTTTTGCATGGGGTGGTGACACTTTCTGTAGCTTTCCGCTTACCGCGGTCTTCACCACCAGAAATAAACAATGTATAGATGATTGGTTCATCAATGGGTATAATCTTGCCGTTGCCATTTTTTAAGCGGCGCGCAGGTCTGATCCTGCTGATATCTGCTGACTTCATAATTCGATCAAGCCCAATCACTGCAAAAAACAAAACGTGTAAGGATATATGAAGACAAGGAAAAATATATTATATAATGCGAACAGTTTACGCGAAATACCATTATTCACTTGGTCGATTAAAAGAGCATCGCAGTTGCTCTAAGGCCATTGAATTGAGACCCTGCCAATATACAGCGGTATATTCGAATATGTTCACAGGATTAGGCCCGCACCCTTGAGCGTCTTGAGAATGTCATTTTCAAGATCGTCAAGTATAGGCCTATCATTCAAAGTGCCATCAAGTTCAGTACACCATTTTCTTGGTATATTGCTATCCACATGGGCGGTGTTGTTAATATAAAAGAAAGAACCACGCCAGTTGCCAATTGAGTCTTTTGGTGAAGTCATTACGCCAAACTTGCTGCGAATTGAGAACCATCCCGTGTCGTATAGCACAAGGCTATTGCATGCGCGAAACACGTTCAACAGCGGTTGTTTGTTAGTGACATTGCAGTACATCTCAAACAACACAATTTTGTTAATTGCGTTTGGATGAAGCTGTGCAATGGCAATTTTATAATATTCACAGACACTGCGAAAAAATTGCGTAAGCGGAAAGCGAAGGTTGCCTTGTGAAATGACGGCCTCATAAACACTAATCATCCCTTTCGGAGGAGCGTCGGCACATTCGGCTGCAGGCGCGGTGGGAACAAATTGACCAAATGGAGGGTACTGCTGTAGAGTTTGGAGTTTCGATTCCGTTATATACGAAACGAAACCTTCAGGCATATGAGGAGATGAAGAAGATGCCATTTGCAGTATGGTAAGAAAAATGATTATTGAATAGAAGATATTAAGGATTAAATTGACTAATTGCAAAGAATGAGTGTGATCAGATGAATATGATTCAATATGTAATTGATAAAGAAAGCGTAAAGTTTTTATGCGGGTTATTCAGCTATTTATAATTGGAATTAGGGTGAGCAAGTTGAAAAGGTAATGATTACATTTACACGGGTAAAATTACTGCAACGTGTAAACGGTAATTTTCTAGCCGTTACGGCGTATTGATTTGACAGAGTTGCGAAAGTTACCATTGTACCTATGCGTTAAACGTAATAAAATCAACGGTAATAAATGGTTGGTAAAAATTATAAAATATTAATTGCGAAAATTTTAAGGGAGCACTTCTTTATTTTTAGAGTTTATCATGGTACATTTGCTTCGCGAAATGTATCATAATAAACTGGGGGGACTTGATCATATACATAGCGTTGTATATGTATATTTTATTTGCTAAAAGCCTAAAGCAGAATTACGCGAACTATAATCCAAAGTTATGAAGTGTTCGCTGAAAATAAATATAGCAGTTATGTTTTCGTACTAATAAGGGACTGCGGTTTAATCCGCTGAGTTTCCGCGGATAGTTAAGTAATTCGCAGACCGCGGATACCTCGAATACTATAAATAGGGAGCATGGCCTCTCATTTATAGGTTGTTGATTCTCTCCCATTTGCCCAAGCCTTTGTGATTTTCACTTGTGACTTTGCCCAAGGAATTTCCACATTGAGTTAAGGTGAATCATGCTAATTAACAATCAAGACCGGGTCAGGGTGGTTGATCACTTGATAATTAAAGTGAAAGACGATCATCGGGGCCCAAAATAATCATCAAACATTCCATCCTCCATCTTTATTATTGCACTCAATCCTTAATTAAGTAACATCGCTAATTATGTATTGATCATCCACATCAATGGGAGCTTCAACTTGCTTCGACTTTTCCTTGCTCTTCACCTTGGATGAACTCACTTCACCATGATCAGTCTTTGGTTTGCTTAATATCTGCATGAACCCAGAACATGTGGGAGATCCAACATCCTTAACAACAGTCGATCTAGCTTGAACGGCAATGGTATACTCTTTCAGCCCTTGGGCTTTGACAACGTTTCTCAAAGACATTTTTGTAAACAAACATAGCAGAAAAACGTAAGCAGTTAGAGAGGTAATCATCTATATAAAAAGACACAAATGAAACATACCATGTTCCCCATACAAGAACACAGGATTGGCAGTACCCTCTTCCCATCTGGGTGCCATCCCTAACTTAAAAAGTATAGCATCTGGGTAAGTAGAAGGAATGATGGGGTGTTTGCAAATCCTTCTAAACAAAGCATCATCTTCAGGAATAAAAGGAATGGGATCTTTGTATTCCTTAGGAACAAACGCCCTTGCGGGATCAGAAACAAAGGGACAATCTTTCGGGAGTAAAAAAGATTTTTTCAAAAAGACAAAAGAACACTTCCAGTTACGAACGTCAGGGAATTGAGAAGCAAAGCAATAAACAGGAGAAGGAGCACCCCTCCTACTCTTTCGTTTTTGAATAGTAACCCAATCACCAGTATCCCCAGTGTAACGACTCAACCCGTTATCCAATCGAATACGCATAAAAAAAAAATTTATTTCAGAAGGGTGCACGGCGCGCAACCCTTTACCGTGAACTTGATCACTCAAAGCCGCCAAACATTCAAATCTCTTCCAATAGATTCATCCCTAGGGCACCGCACCAAATAGATACCTGTATATATATATATATACACCTATATACAATATAATAATAAATATACACAAGTATACCGCAACGACAAGTCAACCTACAACATAGGTGACTATCACTAAAACAACATTCAAGTTTGTTTACTTACATTAGGCACTATCCAACTAAGGCACTAATTTACACACGAAATAAGGCCCCACATAATCACACCTTGGACAAGCAGAAGTCCTAGTTAGTCACCTACTCTAAGGCACTAACAAATTTCAATCCGACTCGTATTCCAACAAGTCCAGCAAATAATATGTAACTGTCAATAAGTCTACAGAAGTCCTAGTTAGTCACACCTTGGACAAGCAGAAGTCCTAGTTAGTCACCTACTCTAAGGCACTAACAGATTTTTTTTATTTCAGAAGGGTGCGCAGCGCGCAACCCATTAGGCGCGCGGCGCGCACAAGGCCTGACAGCCTCTGTCCGGATTATCCAAATTTTGATTAAAGATCTCCCACTTCCGGACACTTTTAATCGCTTTTCACAACACATTATAATAAACAAGACTAACACGTTCCAATAATAAAACGTGTTTTACGACACCGGACCCACATCGGCCGTTTTACGACTTTCTTACAAAATACAAGTTTCAATCCCAATTTATACTTAGACGAGTTAGGACTCTATAACCCAACCCGATACCAAGAGCATAATCCCGGGGACTACTAAATCCCCAATCCGCGTCCGCATATCCAAAAGCTACCCCATCGAGCCCAAGCGCTCCTACACAACTAGTCTAACAACTAGCTAGCCTCATAACGAAATACCTGAAAAAGGTAAACAATGAGAGGGGTAAGCATAAAGCTTAGTGAATGCAATAATTATACATATACATATATAATCTACTTACTTGCAAACATTTACACAAATACCGCGTACATGCTAGCAATATAATTATCAACCATCTCAAGTATAAGGCTAATAACCTCCAATATCGCAAGCTTGCATAACCAATAGCATATACTCAAACAATATAATATGCTACACTACAACACATACACAAATCATATGGTTAACCATAACGCTATGGTGCTACCGGCTCGTGGTTCACACCATACGTAATGCTATGACGCTACCAGCTCTTTGGTTCACGCCACTACGCATTTGAGTCATACTCCTTTATAGTGCTACCGGCTCGTGGTTCACACTTTGGTGCTACCGGCTCGTGGTTCACGCCTCATTTTATAGTGCTACCGGCTAGTGGTTCACACTTCATTTTATAGTGCTACCGGCTCGTGGTTCACACTTGATGCTACCGACTCGTGGTTCACATCATGATTTTATAGTGCTACCGGCTTGTGGTTCACACCTGATGCTACCGGCTCGTGGTTCACATCATGACACTCGTCACATAAATGTTATGGTAATACCGGCTCGTTAGTTCATATCATAACATTCACAAATAAATACACTATATACATACATGCATAATTATTCCACTCACCTTGGAATGCCCGCACAAGTCATGTATAACATGATCTTCGTCCTCAAATCCGAGCAAGTAACCACCTATATCACACATAGGTACAATATACACATAAATAGAGATTCTCTAAAAGAGAACCCGACACAAACTTCCCTTAGCCGAGGGATCACACCTTGCTCGCCAAAACCCGCCCATTTAACACCTAATGGACACAAACCAATTACCACTTCGGGTGGTAATTCAAACCAACACAACTAAGTACAATTTAACCCAAATCATACTTTACACCAATTAGACCAAACCTAGGTCTTAACACTAAATTACTACTTAGATAGTAATCATTTCAAACACCGATTACACCAAAACCCCAACACGTGCAATATTGACCCATATTGATTTTGACCACGTTTGACTTATGTTAAAATATGACTTTATACCCAAAATTACTTATCGCGAGTAATTACATCCACAAACATTATTTAACACTTAACAAAAGCGTTTATCATCCATTTAATCCAAATTAGTGTCGTCATCAATTTTGACCAATTCAAATTACCCATTTTGAACAAAGTCATAGAACGCCCAAAATCACTAACGACTAGTGATTATATTTCCAAAACACCAATTAATACCTAAATCAAGTATTTACATACTTGATTCACCAAAACTTGACTCAAAACCCATTTTGACACCAAACCAAGTCAACATCGATTTTGACTAGCAAAACTTGTTCTTAAGAACATCAAAGTCACTAACAACCTTTCAATCTAGAGGTTTAACTCCCAAACCAAGACAAATACTTTCAAATTCATCATCAAACCCTAAACCCACAATAATCGGGTTCACTTACACTAGCAATACAACAAAACCCCCAATTTCATGAGAAATGGGGTTTATAACCCTAACAAACTCAAACCCTAACAAACTCAAACCCTAACATGAACAAGAATCATAAACCTTAACTCTTGTACCTTAACCCGAGTCACCCTCCTTCTTCTCCAAATTGAGCTTTCCCTCTCTAAAACTCTTCCTCTCTCTAGGGTTTGAAGATGAGAGAGTTGTGGATGTGAAAGTGATCCATAATTGGATCCAAATCTGCCAATAAGGCTACAGATATGTCCTCAAGTGAAAAGAGCAAAAAGCCCCTAATTTAACTCAAAATAGAAAAACGCAGAAAACTGTCCCAGGTGGGGTGCGCGGCGCGCACAAGGGTCTAAACAGATTCTGAAGTTCAGGGACTGATTCTGACAAATCCTGATTCTGATGTAAATTCTGAAAATGCATATGTGTGTTACACCTTCAGGAACATTTTGTGGCGTTTTCTGGTGCACACATTTTCTGACACCTTCAGGAACATTTCCTGACGCACAAAATTCAGGGTGTTACAACTCTCCCCTACTTAGAGCACCGAATACTAGAAGTTAAGCACTTCCCCTTTGAACATTCTCGCCTCCAAATGCGGAGTCACACATGTAGTAATCACGTATCCGATGAAACACAATCAAGGTCGACATCCAATAACATCTTACATAAATTCTAAGATCTCACCACACGCTAATCATCACTAGCGTGCACTACCGCAACAAGCGATATCTCTTACACTCAACATCAAAATACGGAAAAAACCATTATCCCTGCAAGTTCTCTCGACTAAAACTCGCAACAAGCTACATCTATAACTACATCACCCAACGCGATCTACTAGGTCCACTACGCCATGAACCAAGTCTTGCATTAATCCCAATCAAGAAGGATTCATGCCGCGTCGAAACTCAGTACTTTCAACGGTCCATAACCGTACCACTCAACGATCGCACATCCGCTTATGTGCAAACATTTGTTTTCCACCCCAGAAAACCCGTGATTCGCAATTTTACAAGTCGATGCCAACGGGGCAATCGACACGCTCCTCCGACTAGTAATTCTTACAGTCACCACAACCGGGTTATTCCTTCAACGAAGAAATTTTGGTATCCCCAAATATTCACACAGGGAACACAACTATCCCATCAATCGATCCGCACACGACCACCAGTCTCTGGACTAATCCAAGGCGACAATAATACACCAAATGCTAAACAATACATCAACACTCAACACAGGGTTTCTCCTCCAAACCCTACAACATAGTCACAGGAGACGGCTTACTAGTACTAGCAATGAGACTATTCATATACTAGAATCCCGTCAACAACGAATCATCATCGTAACAATTCGCGATTTACGACACGACCTACAAAAATATTCACCAAAGCCGGATGAACCTTCCTACCTAGACCATCCGTTAAGGATGGCCTCGACATTTCAATGCAACCTACGGGTCACATCACTATGGTACACATTCTCGCAACCAAAACAACACTTGCATGTCTCTATGTGAGACAATCAGAACCGACACTCTCGCCTCACAATCGTCCATTAAGTGGAATAATCCACTTGACAATTTTCACGATCACGTTTCCCGACAGGGAAAATACAGTATCCACCACAATATAGAAATTGTACCTATTCGACAATACGATCCAAGTTTTATAGCAACCCAAATTTTACACTCGACAGCACCCGCAACAACAACTTCATTATCTCACCTCCGTGAACTCCATCTTTGCATTTGATCTCGTACGTCACTTTGGTGCTAAGGGGCCACCTTACATAAGAAGTCTTACACTTCACTTGATCTAGTACCACGGGAGCTTCCTCGGGCCGCAGTAAAAACTCCCCCACTTAGGATTTAGCTCCACATTTTTACCGCAAAGATGATAACATCCCGCGGAATTACCATTCCACAACACACATGATTATGCTCATCACTAATCGTAAACACCGAATCACTGCAAATTCACTTTAGGCTCTTAGAGCCGTCATACAAAATTACCAGAGATGTCGTACACGCGACGACTTCGCACCTTCATACCACAAATCACAATCGACTGCCTTAATCATTCAACGAACTCCACCAAAGTCCCACATACGTCTCTATGCCGAAGCATACGTCACTCTGATAAATCAGTCATGCATCTCAGTCGAGATCACCCGACCTTCCACTCAACGAACCTTTACTAACAATTGCTCATTCTCATGGAGAAGAGTGATCAATCCGACACAATAATTGCATCGACCGCAATATCATCACTTCATCATAACCTTCGGTCTTAACCGAACATTAAGTCCATCACCGGCTTGCCGGTCATCTTCACCCGTCTATGACAAGAGCAACCAGATTCGCTCATCCGTCACTTCATAGGAAGTATTTACCACAATGCTCTCTAACTTCGACTTTCGTAACCACCGAATTACTATCACCCATCGATCACTATTGTAATCTCCGCTGCTTCCCAGGGTATCTCACGGGAACCCTAAGCACAAAGTGATCACACCACTACCGGAGTTTGACATTTCACTAGCAGGTATAAAGAGGCACCTGACGCAGTGTCATGCAGACTCCCACCACAATCTACCGAAATTTAGAAACTCGATTCTTTGGGTTTCATACACCCGATGTCACCCATTTCTCCACAATAATGACCCGAAGTCATACCTACCCGAAAAACCTTACGGTTTATTGTCTTCTCGAAAGTTCCTAGCGATCACACGCTAGCCACAATTTCCACAAGGCCAAAACGATATAGCCTCATGAACCCTTTCATCTAACACCAAAGAGATGCTTGGAAACACCAAGTCTTACACCCTTCCGCACATTAGCACGACCACCACAGCAAGAGATATTCCATTAGGAATCTTACCCTATAATCCATAACACGCTAACACACTAACGCAATCATCGTTATACGGGTCCCACTCCCATGAGTTTAATGACCCCAAGACTGCCCGATTCGCCAATTCCAAGGCGGCTCACAACTGGAATCCTTACACTATCCTTTAACCACACACTCTACCGAGTGCAACCCCAAACCACAATCATTAGACTTGTCGTATTCCATTACGAAATTTAAGTCCTCGAAGCACACACACATACAATAATCGGTCATCCTAGTTACGATGGGTAACTACAACCTATGACGATCTCAAATAATGCACCCACTACGTAGGGTGACTAATTATGCGCCGAACTCGTGAGTTGGCTCACTCACTTAACTAACCGAAACCACCATAACACTTCCCGACTAACAATAAACCCGATGTGTCTACAAGCACATCATCCGAGACAACTATATCCTAGGAACCAATAAACGATTCCTAATTCATCCCGAATCTAACCCGACCATGCCACGTTTCCTCCGTTCGGTACTCGTCATGTCATGCTTGATGTCAAGATACACTTTCGTAATAATGGTGATCGGTCACTATTACAAATGTGTACCTTACCATTTTCACATGGTAACGCAAAGTACATTACTCGGACTGACGTAACATTCACACCAAATAACACGCGATACTCCTAGTACCCGAATGACCAAAGTCCTTACCGTGAACTTGATCACTCAAAGCCGCCAAACATTCAAATCTCTTCCAATAGATTCATCCCTAGGGCACCGCACTATATATATATATATATATATATATATATATATATATATATATATATATATATATATATATATATATATGTATATGTATATGTATATATATATATATATATACACCTATATACAATTTAATAATAAATATACACAAGTATACCGCAACGACAAGTCAACCTACAACCTAGATGACTATCACTAAAACAACATTCAAGTTTGTCTACTTACATTAGGCACTATCCAACTAAGGCACTAATTTACACACGAAATAAGGCCCCACATAATCACACCTTGGACAAGCAGAAGTCCTAGTTAGTCACCTACTCTAAGGCACTAACAAATCTCAATCCGACCGGTATTCCAACAAGTCCAGCAAATAATACGTAACTGTCAATAAGTCTAAGACTAGGCACCTATTCCAAGGTCACCTAATTCCCTTAGACTATGCTCTGATACCACTTGTAACGACTCAACCCGTTATCCAATTGAATACGCAGCAAAAGATTTTTTTTTATTTCAGAAGGGTGCGCGGCGCGCAACCCTTTAGGCGCGCGGCGCGCAACCCTTTAGGCGCGCGGAGCGCACAAGGCCTGACAGCCTCTGTCCGGATTTTCCAAATTTTGATTAAAGATCTCCCACTTCCCGACACTTTTAGACGAAACGCTTTTCACAACACATTATAATAAACAAGACTAACACGTTCCAATAATAAAAACGTGTTTTATGACACCGGGCCCACATCGGCCGTTCTATGACTTTCGTACAAAATACAAGTTTCAATCCCAATTTACACTTAGACAAGTTAGGACTCAATAACCCAACCCGATACCAAGAGCATAATCCCGGGGACTACCAAATCCCCAATCCGCGTCCGCATATCCAAAAGCTAGCCCATCGAGCCCAAGCGCTCCTACGCAACTATTCTAACAACTAACTAGCCTCATAATAAAATACCTGAAAAAGGTAAACAACGAGAGGGGTAAGCATAAAGCTTAGTGAATGCAATAATTATACATATACATATATAATCTACTTACTTGCAAACACTTACACAAATACCGCATACATGCTAGCAATATAATTAGCAACCATCTCAAGTATAAGGCTAATAACCTCAAATATCGCAAGCTAGCATAACCAATAGCATATACTCAAACAATATAATATGCTACACTACAACACATACACAAATCATATGGTTAACCATAACGTTATGGTGCTACCGGCTCGTGGTTCACACCATACGTAATGCTATGATGCTACCGGCTCTTTGGTTCACACCACTACGCATTTGAGTCATACTCCTTTATAGTGCTATCGGCTCATGGTTCACACTTTGGCGCTACCGGCTCGTGGTTCACGCCTCATTTTATAGTGCTACCAGCTCGTGGTTCACACTTCATTTTATAGTGCTACCGGCTCATGGTTCACACTTGATGCTACCGGCTCGTGGTTCACATTATGATTTTATAGTGCTACCGGCTCGTGGTTCACACTTGATGCTACCGGCTCGTGGTTCACATCATGACACTCGTCACATACATGTTATGGTACTACCGGCTAGTTGGTTCATACCATAACATTCACAAATAAATACATTATATACATACATGCATAATTATTCCACTCACCTTGGAATGCCCGCACAAGTCATGTATAACATGATCTTCGTCCTCAAATCCGAGCAAGTAACCACCTATATCACACATAGGTACAATATACACATAAATAGCCATTCTCTAAAAGAGAACCCGACACAAACTTCCCTTAGCCGAGGAATCACACCTTGCTCGCCAAAACCCGCCCATTTAACACCTAATGGACACAAACCAATTACCACTTCGGGTGGTAATTCAAACCAACACAACAAAGTACAATTTAACCCAAATCATACTTTACACCAATTAGACCAAACCTAGGTCTTAACACTAAATTACTACTTAGGTAGTAATCATTTCAAACACTGATTACACCAAAACTCCAACACGTGCAATATTGACCCATATTGCTTTTGACCACGTTTGACTTATGTTAAAATATCACTTTAAACCCAAAATTACTTCTCGCGAGTAATTACATCCAAAAACATTATTTAACACTTAACAAAAGCGTTTATCATCCATTTAATCCAAATTAGTGTCGTCATCAATTTTGACCCAATTCAAATTATCCATTTTGACCAAAGTCATAAAACGCCCAAAATCACTAACGACTAGTGATTATATTTCCAAAACACCAATTAAAACCTAAATCAAGTATTTACATACTTGATTCACCAAAACTTGACTCAAAACCCATTTTGACACCAAACCAAGTCAACATCGATTTTGACTAGCAAAACTTGTTCTAAAGAACCTCAAAGTCACTAACAACCTTTCAGTCTAGAGGTTTAACTCCCAAACCAAGACAAATACTTTCAAATTCATCATCAAACCCTAAACCCACAATAATCAGGTTCACTTACACTAGCAATACAACAAAACCCCCAATTTCATGAGAAATGGGGTTTATAACCCTAACAAACTCAAACCCTAACATGAACAAAAATCATAACAATTAAATTCGGAGTTAGAGCTTACCAACACTACCAAAACGTAGCCATTAACGAGGTGAACAACCTTAACTCTTGTACCTTAACCCGAGTCACCCTCCTTCTTCTCCAAATAGAGCTTTCCCTCTCTAAAACTCTTCCTCTCTCTAGAGTTTGAAGATGAGAGAGTAGTGGATGTGAAAGTGATCCATAATTGGATCCAAATCTGCCAATAAGGCTACAGATCCGTCCTCAAGTGAAAAGACCAAAAAGCCCCTCATTTAACTCAAAATAGAAAAAAGCAGAAAACTGTACCAGGTGGGGTGCGCTGCGCGCACCCTTGAATGTGCGCGGCGCGCACAAGGGTCTAAATAGATTCTGAAGTTCAGGAACTGATTCTGACAAATCCTGATTCTGATGTAAATTCTGAAAATGCATAAGTGTTAGGTAGACCTTTTGTGGCGCTTTCTGGTGCACATATTTTCTGACACCTTCAGGAACATTTCCTGACGCACAAAATTCAGGGTGTTACACCCAATGCGAAAAAAGTGACGAAACAGATCAACAGAAGGCTCACCACAGTAAGCCCTACACATTACTTCAAAAGCCATAACCTTTTTCACAGCCAAAGGATGAAAAACAGAAACATTCACCCTAAAATGATCTAAAACGCTAAGAAAGAAAGCAGAGATAGGAACCCTAATGTTAAACTCCGTAAATAACTGGGTATACACACCAATGTAACCCTTAGGAGGTTTCAAGATATGCTTGTCGCTAGCCGGAATAATCATATCACCGGGTTTCAAACCAAGCATTTCGATCAAATATGATAGCAAAGAGGATTTAACATCGCTAAAGGAGGCCTCAATACTGTAGCGACCCCGACAAATCGTCAAGTGACGGCGTCGACTACGTGGGTCCCATTACCTGGTCATAAGTCTTTATGACAATGTTTGACCAAAATATGTCGCCCTCATATTCAAATAAAGATTGTTTTCAAAGTTTACAAGAATTGTTCAACCAAAAGTTAAGTTACAAGGTTATAAGTACATTTGAAATCTAGGCGACACGGTTTAAAGTAAAGTCAAAAGACGCTCCAAGTAATGCATGTATACTCGACATCCAATGCAAGTATCAAATAGTGAGCGGAAGCATGTATCACATATCGTGCAAGACCTGAGAAAAACATAGAGAAATCTGTCAACGAAAACGTTGGTGAAATCATAGGTTTAGTAAGTATTAAACGTTGTTTTTGAACCACAAGATTTTGTATTTCCATAACGTAGATTATCCAAATCATTTGCATTCCAAAAGTGTTGTTATACGCGAGCACTCAATTATCAAAACTTAACCAACGTTACCCCATCACACAGTGCTAGAACCCGCACTAAAACACAAAAATATATTTCATCCGCATAACGGTAGCGAACCGTCCGAATGAGGGTTTGTTAAACCCGTATGGCCACACAATATAAGTTCTCGCTTACACCCTGCAAGTGTAACTAATGATAATCGAATTGAGGCATTTTTGTTCTAACTCGCACGTGGAATGTTTGTTTTCACACTTGTGTTCAAAACATAAAAGTAAGTAGTACGAGATGTAACAAAGTATATGTTTTCTCAGCCCACGATTTAAAAGTATAAAAGTTGTTGAAAAGGTGGGACTATGATCTCACCTCGAGTGCACGAGTATAAAGGTACTTCAACAAGTAAACGTGTGCATGAAAGTTGCTTAGCCTTGACCTAAACAAGTAAGTTATATCAATTAACCGGTTACGACACAAGGTCGGGTGAAATGTGTTCAATTAGTCCTATGGCTCAATACGACTCGATTAAATATAGCATGTGAATCACGTTGTCAAGTTTCATACAAGAAACAAGTATAAAAGCATGTTAGAATGATTGTATAAAAGTTTGGTTAAGTTTGACTAAAAGTCAAACTTGGTCAAAGTCAACGAAAAAGTCAACGCGTTCGGGTCGGGTCCCGAACTATTTTTCTATGCTAAATATTCATATACAAGTATATTAGAACAAGTTTCATGTGAATCGGAGGTCCGTAGGTCATCAAACATTTCACGTGAAATGGGACGAGGAGGTCAGAATCTGACCAGGCACATCTGCGCGCCGCGCGGGGATGGGGCGCGCCGCGCCACCATCTGGGCAGAGATTTCTGGTCAGTTTTTCAAAGTATGCACGAACCAAACATCAAACATTCACCATTTATGATCCGCAAACAACCAAAACATGTATCTTATATCCTCGGAAAGGTATTTTGACGAGCAATACAACTAACCACATATCATCAAACAAAAACATCATTTACAATAGCCGAAATCTCATCAAGTGATCAATAAAAGTCCATTTTCAAAGTTTCAAGTTCGTAAAACGTATTTTATGATTCGGGAATCCAATTTACACATACGATATGCCGTTTCGAAGGTAATTAAGCATACATTGCATCTAAACACTTACTAACAACATTAACAAGTATTCAACGCATCAAAAGTTCGTTTCAAAGTCTATCAAACCCTAGTCAAACATCACAAAATCCTTAATCGGGTTTTTGAAGTTTTCTTAATCAACCTACACATCAAATTGAAGCTAATGATGCTAGTAACACATTTAATACATGAACTTTAACAATTAAACAACATTTACTCATCCA
Source organism: Rutidosis leptorrhynchoides (assembly GCF_046630445.1). Classification (NCBI taxonomy): domain Eukaryota; kingdom Viridiplantae; phylum Streptophyta; class Magnoliopsida; order Asterales; family Asteraceae; genus Rutidosis; species Rutidosis leptorrhynchoides. Next base: position 245,510,750 of record NC_092337.1, read on the forward strand.
AAATCAAAGATTAAGCACACCCATTTCAAAGTTCATACTAGTTACTCCCAATCAACAAATCGAGCAAACAAAACATATATTAATGCTAGACACGAGCCATAGACACTAACTAACACAATTTCAAGTCAAAAACACGAATTTATAGAAATCTAGAGTTTTTAGAAAGTTACCCAAACTCGATGAAATTGGTACCCAAATGTAGAGGATGAGGAGAGGATCACGAAAATGTAATTTGTTTTGAAGTTTGCTTCCAATCCCGAATTTAGATGATGATTTTATGAAGTTGGGGTTTGTGTGTGTGTTCTTGCTAGAGAGAAAGAGAGAGAGAGGGAGATGGTTGAATGGTGGTGATTGGGGTGGACTAGTTGACCTAGTCAACTAGTTTGCCCCGTGTCAATTTTAGTCCCTCGAGTTTAGAAGCGGGTGCGGGATTTAACTGATCGAATATTTTAAATTACACGAGAGTACGGGAGACGTTATCTTCCAACAACGAGAATATTTAAAATGTTACATAACAAAGGATACGAATCTAGATACGAAGGGTATTATTTAAAAAGAAAAAGACGGGCGTTAAAATAATTTAACGGAAAAATGCGGGATGTTACATTATCCACACCTCAAAAGAAATTTCGTCCCGAAATTTAGTTGGAAGTAGTAGTCGATATCTCTTACTCGAGACTTTACGTTGTCAATGCTATGAATAAGTGGAAGTACGTTCTTGAGGGTTCTCATGAATTTGGATAGTCAGGGTTTTACGTTGCATTAAGGTTCGGTTTTTACGATCCCCGGTTTCAACTGGTTTTCCTATGAAGAGAAGTTTGTCATCGATAGTTGATGTATCCAGCTGGATTGCACGTTCCTGTTCCGCAGGACACGTTTCTAAGTTTGTTACACGAAATATAGGGTAAACGGAAACTTAATTGAGTCGGAAGTTCTAAACGGTAGGGAGCGGTTCCAATACGCCCCAAGGTTTCAAAAGGGTTAACATGTCGCGGGTTTAACTTTCCCTGATTCCCGAAACGGATTACACACTGGGATTTGTGAGGTTCTCCTCTAAGTTTGGTATAACTCTTCTGGCGACAATGGGTTGTCTCGAGCCCTTCTCGGACTTGAACGATCTCAATTGTTGTTTCTTGATGGAGTTCAGATTTCGGTGGTTGATGCTTTGGTTAAATGAACAGGGGTATGACATTAGCGGTCATATAAGGTTTCGAAAAGTGCGCGTGAACACACGAGTGGTAACTACTGTTGTAAGAGTGATCTACTAAAGGTGACAATACGAGTTTGTGAGATGTCTTTCCAAGACGTAAATCGTTCGTTTGCTCGGTTCGTCAGTTTGTGGGTGGTACGCGGTACTCATGTCTAAGCGGGTTCCCAAGGTTTCTTGTAAAACTAGAAGTGAAACGAGTATTTCGATACAGAATAATTGACAAAGATACACCGGGTTGGAATAGAATCTCTTAAGATACGTTTGAACAAGTTAGTTAGGGTTCGAAAAATGTTCGTTAGGACTATTCACCCTCATGGCGAATACTTATGTAATATGAGGAGTTTCTCTATCCATGGAGAAATGTTACAAGGAGTTTCTTTAAACGGAAATGCGAACGGTAAAGATAGTAGTGAAATGAGGACTTAGAATAGGATGAGTTTACATCTCGAGGTTGCTATAACGTGCCTCTAGTTGTCAAAAGTTGAAGTCTGAAAGAGAAACGAGGTAGTACACGTAGTTGTATAGTTCGGGGTTGAATAATAGTTGACCGATTATCAGAAACACAAGGGCGTTAAGTCAAAGAAGAGTGAAGTATCGTTGGATTGTGTGTTATCTTAATTTCCAGTAATATCAGACGGTAACGGTGAAATAACAGAGGTATGTAGTGTGGTACGTGATGACAAGAATATTGATCGGATCCACAATTTAGTATTCGAATTCTTCGTGCAAAATAACGAATTTCCGTCCCGTTGATTTCGAGTCGAGGGAGTATGCCTTTCGGCGTCCAAGTAGAAATATTTCCATATTTGAGTCCCATCTGGTGTTGTACGAATTTAGCTAGAAATGTTGGTGTGAAGAATCACGCTCAAGGTTCGATCGCGGAGAGATTAAAGTCGTGTAATACGAGAAAAGTCAGAAATGAATCTTCGGTAACAACCGGTGAGATCTAAGATTTTTACGAATACAAGTCTGAGTTGGGAGAGTTTCCTGATTACATGTGGCTTGATTTCGAGATTGATTGTAATGCCTTGACCATTAACTTCATGGTCTAGAAAATTGGACTTCGTTCAACAGAAATTCTCACTCGGAGAATTTGGTATAAAGTTGCTCTTTTCTCAAAAGTTCGAGCGTAAGATGGTGATGTTGTTCGTTTTCCTTCTTTACTTAAATAAGTTAAGATGTCATCTATAAATACGATAACAGATTAGTCTATATGAATTTGCATACGCGGTTCAAGAGGTTTATGGATACGGGCGAGCCCTAAATAAATCAAACGGTACTAAGAGAGTTTTACAACTAACGTTGCGAGTTCGGAAAGTGGCTTAGGAGACATCGTCTCACTTAACCCCCAATTGATGATAACCGGAACGGAGGTCGATTTGGAACATACGGGATTCGTGCAAATAATCATAAGGTCATGGATGCGAGGGAGAGGGTATCGGTTTCCAACCGAAAATTACTCAGTTCACAATAATCTATACAAGATGATGGGGAAACATTTTTTTTTTTTTTTTTTTTTTTTTTTTTTTACGAATAGGTTCCGAGCTCCCTAGTTCTATAGGTGTCAAGTCAAAAGTCTTAACGTATATCCTCCAATAAAATTTATAGGCACACAATATTTTCCGTCGGTCACTTAAATCGTCTAAGTAGTATCTGGGGGAAAGAGGTGGAATATAAAGAGCATTAGTCAAATCCTTGGTTATAAAACGTCTAGCGGTAATCGAATCGAACAAGTATGAAATATACGGTTTGTTGTGAAGAAACGTACCCGTGACTAGTCCATCATCGTCTCGGGCATCCTAGGTGTCGATGTCGTAAGTTCAACGGCGCGCGTTGGTTTTTGCTTTATTCTTTGGGCATTCATTCCTAAAATGACCCGATTGGCCGCATTTGTAGCAAATACTCGACTTTGGTGCGTCGGGCCCCTTTTGAGTGACGGGGGCGGTACTTCCACAATACTTGGCAATATGACCACTACCTTGGCACCGATGGCAAATTAGCTTGCCACATTCACCAAAATGATGCTTGTGGCATTTGTTGCAAAAAGGTCGTGTCCCGGCATAACTTTTCTTGCCGACGGGGGTGAGAGGTTCCTTGGAAAGGTTGTTGTTGTAGTTACTCGATTGGGGGGCTTCCCATTTTCTTTTGTTGTCACCCGACTCATCCTCGGCTTTAGGTGCCGGCACTTCAATCTCGTCTACCGTTTCGATCAATTGACGGGCCATATTCAGGGCCTCTTGGTGATTACTGGGTCTGGATGACATTACTCCTTGTTTGATGCTCTTGGGAAGACCATCCATGTAAAGTTCAACCCTTAGAGGTTCAGGGGTCACGAGGTTTGGGCACATCAAGGATAGCTCAGAAAATCGTTGATTATATGCCTTTAGGTCATTCCCGACCGCTTTTAAAGTTCTTAGTTCGTGTTCGAGCTTACGGGTCTCTTCGCGCGGGAAGTATTCGGTGATCATCTTTTTCTTTAAGTCGGCCCATGAGAGTGTGTGGGCTTCATCGATACCCACCGACAGCACATACGTATTCCACCATGTGAGGGCGATACCGGCAAAAGTGTGGGTGGAATATTTGACTTTGTCTTGGTCCCGACAACCGCTTATGCTAAAAACGGCTTCTGTTTGCTCAAACCATCGGGTGAGCACAACCGGTCCTCCGGTCCCATTGAAGGTGTGAGGTTTGCACCCCATGAAAGTTTTGTAGGAGCAACTCTCGTTTGAATTACCGGCTCCATGGTTGTTGTGGTTGTGGTTGTTATTGATGTCGGAGGAGATACTAGCCATAGCCGCACCTATGGCGGTGGCTATCATGCGTTGAAAAGCTTGTTCGGAAGTTTCATTACGTGGCCCGCGACGGGGAGGCATTGTTCCTTCAAGACACAAGAATATCGTTGATTAGTATTCTCAATAATACTAATCATGATATGGAATGATGATGTAGAGAAAATTTTCCTTGACTCGCCTTAAATTCTTTATGTCATAATGTCGGAATGTCCATATGAATCACCGTAATATAATCCCGGAAATTATATTACCCTGATTCTCATGTGCATTTAACATTACTTCATAAAGTCAAGGTGGCGCGTCAATAAAATTTATCAACGTAAGATCAAGATCGAATACGAGTTAGATATGATAGAAGAGTTCGAGTATAAATGCACAAATAGTCAAGTAATTCCTACTTCTGTCTATATGCCGGTTGTAGTCTAGATTCACCTATGTACCCTATGACTCGGGGTGGACACAAATGAACTCTAAATCCCTACAACCAAGGCTCTGATACCACTTGTAGCGACCCAAACAAATCGTCAAGTGACGGCGTCGACTACGTGGGTCCCATTACCTGGTCATAAGTCTTTATGACAATGTTTGACCAAAATATGTCGCCCTCATATTCAAATAAAGATTGTTTTCAAAGTTTACAAGAATTGTTCAACCAAAAGTTAAGTTACAAGGTTATAAGTACATTTGAAATCTAGGCGACACGGTTTAAAGTAAAGTCAAAAGACGCTCCAAGTAATGCATGTATACTCGACATCCAATGCAAGTATCAAATAGTGAGCGGAAGCATGTATCACATATCGTGCAAGACCTGAGAAAAACATAGAGAAATCTGTCAACGAAAACGTTGGTGAAATCATAGGTTTAGTAAGTATTAAACGTTGTTTTTGAACCACAAGATTTTGTATTTCCATAACGTAGATTATCCAAATCATTTGCATTCCAAAAGTGTTGTTATACGCGAGCACTCAATTATCAAAACTTAACCAACGTTACCCCATCACACGGTGCTAGAACCCGCACTAAAACACAAAAATATATTTCATCCGCATAACGGTAGCGAACCGTCCGAATGAGGGTTTGTTAAACCCGTATGGCCACACAATATAAGTTCTCGCTTACACCCTGCAAGTGTAACTAATGATAATCGAATTGAGGCATTTTTGTTCTAACTCGCACGTGGAATGTTTGTTTTCACACTTGTGTTCAAAACATAAAAGTAAGTAGTACGAGATGTAACAAAGTATATGTTTTCTCAGCCCACGATTTAAAAGTATAAAAGTTGTTGAAAAGGTGGGACTATGATCTCACCTCGAGTGCACGAGTATAAAGGTACTTCAACAAGTAAACGTGTGCATGAAAGTTGCTTAGCCTTGACCTAAACAAGTAAGTTATATCAATTAACCGGTTACGACACAAGGTCGGGTGAAATGTGTTCAATTAGTCCTATGGCTCAATACGACTCGATTAAATATAGCATGTGAATCACGTTGTCAAGTTTCATACAAGAAACAAGTATAAAAGCATGTTAGAATGATTGTATAAAAGTTTGGTTAAGTTTGACTAAAAGTCAAACTTGGTCAAAGTCAACGAAAAAGTCAACGCGTTCGGGTCGGGTCCCGAACTATTTTTCTATGCTAAATATTCATATACAAGTATATTAGAACAAGTTTCATGTGAATCGGAGGTCCGTAGGTCATCAAACATTTCACGTGAAATGGGACGAGGAGGTCAGAATCTGACCAGGCACATCTGCGCGCCGCGCGGGGATGGGGCGCGCCGCGCCACCATCTGGGCAGAGATTTCTGGTCAGTTTTTCAAAGTATGCACGAACCAAACATCAAACATTCACCATTTATGATCCGCAAACAACCAAAACATGTATCTTATATCCTCGGAAAGGTATTTTGACGAGCAATACAACTAACCACATATCATCAAACAAAAACATCATTTACAATAGCCGAAATCTCATCAAGTGATCAATAAAAGTCCATTTTCAAAGTTTCAAGTTCGTAAAACGTATTTTATGATTCGGGAATCCAATTTACACATACGATATGCCGTTTCGAAGGTAATTAAGCATACATTGCATCTAAACACTTACTAAAAACATTAACAAGTATTCAACGCATCAAAAGTTCGTTTTAAAGTCTATCAAACCCTAGTCAAACATCACAAAATCCTTAATCGGGTTTTTGAAGTTTTCTTAATCAACCTACACATCAAATTGAAGCTAATGATGCTAGTAACACATTTAATACATGAACTTTAACAATTAAACAACATTTACTCATCCAAAATCAAAGATTAAGCACACCCATTTCAAAGTTCATACTAGTTACTCCCAATCAACAAATCGAGCAAACAAAACATATATTAATGCTAGACACGAGCCATAGACACTAACTAACACAATTTCAAGTCAAAAACACGAATTTATAGAAATCTAGAGTTTTTAGAAAGTTACCCAAACTCGATGAAATTGGTACCCAAATGTAGAGGATGAGGAGAGGATCACGAAAATGTAATTTGTTTTGAAGTTTGCTTCCAATCCCGAATTTAGATGATGATTTTATGAAGTTGGGGTTTGTGTGTGTGTTCTTGCTAGAGAGAAAGAGAGAGAGAGGGAGATGGTTGAATGGTGGTGATTGGGGTGGACTAGTTGACCTAGTCAACTAGTTTGCCCCGTGTCAATTTTAGTCCCTCGAGTTTAGAAGCGGGTGCGGGATTTAACCGATCGAATATTTTAAATTACACGAGAGTACGGGAGACGTTATCTTCCAACAACGAGAATATTTAAAATGTTACATAACAAAGGATACGAATCTAGATACGAAGGGTATTATTTAAAAAGAAAAAGACGGGCGTTAAAATAATTTAACGGAAAAATGCGGGATGTTACAAATACCATGCTTGACATGATAAAAATAAACAAAATAAGAAAATCGTGAGAAAAACCGTAAGTACCTTGATTGTGCGAAGAAAGAAATTTGGTGGAGAAAGTTTTTTGAAAAGAAGATGAACACAAATAAGAGGGAGAAGTTGTAGCGTTTTACCCTTTAAGAAAGAGGAAGAGGTAGCCATCAAATCAAACTGCAGAGCATTCTTGGTAACCGCAACCCTTTGGACGATCGTAACCCTGGCAGCAAGGCACAAAAGACTCTTTCATTAAGGGTAAAATAGTAATTTTAGGGACAAAGGTCTTAAATGGTGCAGTTAATTATCAAATCACAGCAGCAAAAGTAATTATTACTAAGTTTAACTTAACGAAGCTCGAATATAGATATTAATCCTTCGTAAAATTAAACTGGGGTGCTTGATAGTGTACCACCTCCGGTACAATTACCAGGTTCGCAGTTTGCTTCGGAAGATCTGGCCACAATATGTGATACGAAGGAAGCCTTGAGCTACAATGAACGAGGTCATGAATTCAGAGCAAGAATAGTGATCTTAGAGCCCATAAAACCTCGGTCAATTACAAAGTCAAGCTAGCAAAACTATTCCTAGCTCGGCTGCACGCCTGTACAACAAAGGAAAGGGACAAGTTCATTTTCCTCTGCAGGTTTACCAAAAGGGAAAGGTCAACTAGTATTTCAAAATCATTGGGAACTAGCAAGCTGGTATCGAAAGCCGGTCCATCCTACTTATAAATAGATTAGAATGCAGGATACATTCCACATTCAACACACACACACACATAATAACACATCATGTTATATCATTTGCTTCGGTGGCGTAAAACATTCACCTGATTGTTACCTTCGGGGAATTGCCAGCGAAATAAACTAAAACTATAATCACTCAATCTCTAATCTCAGTGACTTGTATATCTCCATTTCAATACTAATCGCCGGTTATTATACAAACACGGTACTAATTATAAACTGTAAAAACGGTGGTTAAAGTGATTTTAAATCCCTCATTTGCCTTAATATTTCTTAACTATTCCGTTAAGTTTTGGAAACATATATATGTAGGTCACGTGCTTTCATCACTCCTTTACTTATATACACCGATTTATTTTATCAAAAATAAAATTAGCAGACACAATTAAAATTTGAAAACCTAAAAACTAGATTATATATAAATGACAAAATTGCACGGGGGGTCCCTGTGGTATGTTCAAAATAACAACCGGAGTCCAAAAGAATTTTTTCGACTTGGGGGGTCACTATGGTATGCAATAGTTTCACTGGGGGTCTAACGTCCTAACGTCTGTGTAAATCTAACGGTTTAGTGGTGCACATGAGGGTAATTTTGTCTTTTCCCTTTTTCATGTGCTTTATATTGACCTTGCCCCTTCTCATGTGCAAGTCATGTGTTTGTTACCCACCAACCTCTTACCTGCTAGTTCCCTTCTCACCTAATTTCATCCCCTTCTCAAATTTTCTAACCCAAAGATCCAAAAACCCAAAGATCCTACAACACAAATTCATGATTCATAATCAAAACCTAATCCTTGTCATCGTTCAATTCGAATTTACAACAACAAAATCATCAATAACTAGAATTTGTTCACTCGTCGATCAGAAATTCAACCTATGGAAGTCTATGGAACAATTTAGCCAATCACAAGTTGATTTGAGTACGGTTTCTCTTCCTAATCACTAACTCAAGCTTTTTGAAGCATAAAATCGAATGGAAATTCAGCAAAGTGATCGAGATTTGAAAGTCAAACTTACAAGTTTTTGGTCAATGAATTAATTGGATCGAATCAGTGATGTTCAGTTGTTAGAAGTAGTTTTCGAGCATTCATAAGGTATTTTTAAGCATCTTTCGTTAAGATATCAACATATGAAACTCAACAGAAATCGATCTCAATTTTAAAGTTCATATGGAAATTACTTTTGGTATTCAATTGTGAGTTCTGCAATTTCAAGATATTTGAATATTGATTCTTCACAAACGAACTTAGTCACTACATCATGAACATATTACAACATATATGATGCATCAATTCAGTTGAATTGAAGTTTTAGCAAATAGCGTGAAGCAACAGAACATTGTTGATGGTGAGAAGAACACCTACACACCAACTATTTCTTTTTTCCTTTCACTTGCTTCTTCCACCACATCCATCATTGTAACTACAATCAAATCCCAAACGTATTTGATACTCTCTGGCTATCCACGGTTGCTAAGTAAGGATTTAGGTTCTCAATTTTTGAATCTGGGTTTAATAATATTTGATAGATTTTGAGTTTGAATTTGAGGGGGCTAATAGGGATGGATGGATATTTGATGGTATGTCAATGAGAAAGAAGAATGGATAAAGACATGAAAAAATTCATCAGCCTTTGTTTGATGGTATATTAATTAGTGTGATCTACGGAGTATTTATTAAGGATATTGAGTTTTATTTGAGAATTATGTGAAATTGTAAAGATTTATGCAATTTATGTTTGAAGATTGTTGGGTTCATCGAATGTGGGGGGAAAAGCAGTCAAGGAAAAGATAATTAGGTGGGTGAAAGAGATAAAAAGTTGCAATGACTATTTTACCCTCATGTGCACTGCACATGATAGATGTTAACAGAATAAATTGACAGACGTTACCAAATGGACTTCCCGTGAAATAATTGCATACCAGAGTGACCCCTGATAATGCTAAAAACGAACATACATTTCATAGCATTATCCCTCAAGAAAGACAAGCTTTTAGTTGCAATTATTCTATTTACAAGTGATATTCGTTTAAATAATAAAAGGTGAAGACAAAAGACAGATTCGACGAATTGAAGACGCAAACGACCAAAAAGCTCAAAAGTACAAAGTACAATCAAAGTGGTTCCAATTATTGATAAGAAACGTCTCAAAATTACAAGAGTACAAGATGCGAAAAGCAAAGTACAAGATATTAAATTATACGCAAGGACGTTCGAAAATCCGGAACCGGGACCAAAGTCAACTCTCAACGCTCGACACAACGGACTAAAAATTACAAGTCAACTATGCACATGAATATAATATAATATATAATTAATTCTTAAAATTAATATATATATATATTATATTATATATTATAAACGTCGTCAAACAAGAAAACAAACTCATGTGAGCTGATACCTACCTCCATGCGATCGCATGGCCTGTAGGCTTATTTTCCATGCGATCGCATGGCCCTGAAATCCAGGCGACACCCCTATAAATTCGCAGTTTGGTTGATCAAATATCCATCATATCTCTCTATCTATCACGTATGATATATATATATATATATATATATATATATATATATATATATATATATATATATATATATATATATATATATATATATATATATATATATATATTATAATTTTAATTTTAATTTTAATTTTAAATTCTAATAATAAGGGTATGTTAGAGAATGTTGTAAGGGTGTAAGTCGAAATTCTGTCCGTGTAACGCTACGCTATTTTTAATCACTGTAAGTTATGGTTAATGTTATTTTTAAATTAATGTCTCGTAGCTAAGTTATTATTATGCTTATTTAATGTCGAAGTAATCATGATGTTGGGCTAAATACTAAAATTGGATAATTGGGCTTTGGACCATAATTTGGGTTTGGATAAAAGAACGACACTTGTGGAAATTAGACTATGGGCTATTAATGGGCTTTATATTAACTAAATGATACCTCGTTAATTTAATATATAGACTTATAATTTGACGTATTTATATATAACCACATACGCTTGACTGGGTACGGTGGGCGGGATATCTATAAATACCAATAATTGTTCATTTTACCGGACACGGAACTGGATTAATAGTTAATAGACTTGTTGAAACATGGGTGGATTACATTCAAGGGTAATTGGTGTAATTGTTAACAAAGTAGTAAAACCTTGGTTTACACGCAGTCGATAACCTGGTGTATTCATTAAACAAAGTATTAAGACCTTGTTACAATTTGAATCCCCAATTAGTTGAAATATTTGACTTCGGGAATAAGAATAATTTGACGAAGACTTTCGCATTTTATGATTATGACTGATGGACTAATATGGACAAATCCGTATGGACATATCAAATAATCCAGGACAAAGGACAATTAACCCATGAGAATAAACTAAAAACAACACGTCGAACATCATGATTACGAAAGTTTAAATAAGCATAATTCTTTTATTTCATATGTAATTGCACTTTTAATTATCGCACTTTTATTTATTGTCATTGTATTTAATTGCACTTTTAATTATCGTACTCTTTAATTATCGCAATTTTATTTTATCGCACTTTTATTTATCGCAATTTCATTATCGTTATTTACTTTACTCTTTAAATTAAGTCTTTTATTTATTTAATATTTTACATTATGTTTTAACTGCGACTAAAGTTTTAAAATCGACAAACCGGTCATTAAACGGTAAAAATCCCCTTTTATAATAATAATACTACTTATATATATTTTTGTATTTTTACAATTATAATTTAAAAATATAGCGTTAAGCTTGTTTAAAATATCCCTGTGGAACGAACTGGACTTACTAAAAACTACACTACTGTACGATTAGGTATACTGCCTATAAGTGTTGTAGCAAGGTTTAGGTATATCCACTCTATAAATAAATAAATATCTTGTGTAAAATTGTATCGTATTTAATAGTATTTCCTTATAAAATTTAATACTATTTCATATACCCCTCGCATAACATCAACCCCAAGTCAAAAAAATTCTTTTGGACTCCGGTTGTTATTTTCAACATACCACAGGGACCCCGTGCAATTTTGTCTATATAAATCATAAACATCAGAATCATTCTAAATCTGAAACCTATTGCCCTCACTACAAAAAAATGTTAATTTCTCAACGCTTATTTTTTGACATTTGGTCCAAACGTTAGAAATATTTTATCTTTTTGACGCTTTAAGTAGTTGCAAAAATTACCGAGATATTCTTCACACCTGTGAGTGTCAACAACTTCTAAACTCTTTAATCCGTCAAAAAGGAAAAAGATCAAGACATTAAAAAGCGTCAAAGATATAAAATTACAATTTAACATTAACTAGCGTCAAAAATGAAAACTTAAGATACAAAAATACAACTTTGGATACCATAGACTCCGTATACTTTTTACACGTCATAGTCCACCGATTAGTTACGCCAATAGTCCACCGATCAGTCTGGGTACGTGATGGCAGTAACAACAAAATTAGGGTTTGTAAAAGCTCAAAAACAAGTGAGATTGATAGCGGTGATTCAGTCTTAGTCTCACCAATTCACTTCATTTGCAGGTTATTATTTCATAATTTTCACACAATCATTTCAGGTTTCAATAGTGTGGATTGTGCTCTGCAACAGGCATTTAGAGGGCTATCGATTATGTTATTGTAAATCTAAGTGTGTGTAATGTTTTGAAGTTAAAATAGTAACATTAAGAATAAGAATAGGGGGAAGTGTACAACGACTTTAATCTAGCGTAATGTTTGTAATTTCATATATGTGTATGCGAATAAATTAATTTCCTTTCAAGCTAAAATATATATGTTTCTCCTTTTGGCTACCGTTCTAAATGCTTGTTAGAAGTTTCATCTGAAATTACTTTTGAGGTATATAAATGCTTACTGATATTATCTTACATTCATAAGCTTTTGAGGTATATACCAGTTTATTAACAACATCCTTCTTTACATGTAGCAGTAAATCATCAGCTTATAATTCAAATAATCATTGTTATGTTTTGTTAATAAAAAATCAACACTTCGATCTTCATTACAAAAAGGTTAGACATACTCTCATCTACACACATTCCAATTTCTTAAAATATTATTTATTTATTTCTCATTATTATATTCTGGAAAATTGGCTTTCAGTAACTAGTGCAGTAATGGGGTTGGATCATATTTATGAAAGAAGTTCACTTTCATTCAAGGTAACTTCAATTTCTTACTCTACTAGTATTTCGATGTCTACTTGTTGACTTTGATTTCATGTGGTATTTTAATGGCTAAAAATTGTATACATTTTGTAGTAATATTATGATAAGGTCATTCTGATTATAGTAGGTAGTTTAATGGTGTGTTTATATTCTTAATCTATAGAAAGATGGATTGATACTAGTAAAAATTTGGTACATGAAAGTGAACCCCTTGACATTGAATGCCACTGCTTGACTATTTTTTTGCCAACTCTAGCAGTTTTGGTGCCGAAAAAGGTACATCTCAGAATTACTATTTATCATTGATAATTTAAGTAATTATTTGCTTGATCAAATAGTTTATTTTTTGTGTGTAAGTAATGCAGATATTGTTCTAAGAGGTACAGTGAGCTTGTGCTGATCCGCTCGTTATCGTCCATCAAGAAAATGACCTAGTGCTTTATTTTATAAAGGACGCAAAGCATGTTCAAACTTGTACAGTATTAGTTTGTATGAATAGGTACTATATAAATACTTAATTGTTGATAAATAATAAGTTGTTAACAGCTCGAGTGTTAATATGTCATTTGACGCTTCTAGGTAAATTTTTACTGTATTTCTAATTGTTTGTTACTGCATAAAGCTAATTGGTTCTTGACATGCGGAAATGTTATTCATATTGACTCTTTTAATTGTAAAAATGTAAATGGTTTTGGTGAGAAGGTAAATAGTTTTTGACGCTTACATTGTGTAAAGCTAAATATGTTTTGTGAAAGGGTAAACGTTTTTGACAGCTTAAATTGTTACAGACTAAATAATTTTTGACATTTTTGTGTGTGACAGAGCATATTGGTTTTTAACGCTTTTGTGTGTGGAAGAGCAAATACTTTCTGACGCTTTTGGGTGTCAAGAAGTGTACGGTTTTTACCGCTTTTGTGTGTGAAAGAGCAAATATTTATTAACGCTTATGGGTGTCAAGAAGTATATGATTTTTTTGACACTTTTGTGTGTTGAAAAGTAGATTAATTTTCTAACACCCATATTTTCCGCGCTACATTGAAGCGTCAAAAAAATTAATATCAGGCATTTATAAACGTTAAAAAATGAGCTAAAATACGTCAATAATTACAAACTTTCTTGTAGTGCCTTCACTTGCTCCTCACATTGCCATCTAGACTCTAATCTGGTCAAATCTGAAAGAGATGAAAACATTAAATCTCGGCGAGTTCATTTGAAGCAGCAACAAGTCTGTTTCCGGAAACATATTCAAATTCCGACGAGCTTATTTGCAGCACCAGCGGGATGGGTCACGTTCAAATTGGTGTAACATATTTGTGTAAATGTAGCGATACAGTAGCTTTACTTTAAGCTTTCATGTAAGTTTTGTTTAAGTCCTGTTCTTGTCTTTTGAATCTTGAAACCGCTCGATCTTGAATGAAGACTTTAAGATGGTATTTTCGAGTATTGCATCTTTTAATTATTTTTATCATTTAATTATTAGATATATATATATATATGCAATACTTAATAGGTCATCTGACCTGCACGTCTCTAATTTAACGGGATAGTTAACAAATGTTAAGGTAAATGATGATTTCGGGATTTAAAATTACTTTTAGAACTTGCAGGTTTTAATTGGGAGTTATGAAAAGGAATAAAAAGCCCTAACATATTCTTGATTCAACAATTTTTCTAAATATTAATAAGATAAGTATAAATATAAATATTATTATTATAATAAAAAATAATAATGATATGTGATAAGAATGAAGGGTTTCATGGATGATATTAAATATGTTATTCATTAATGATGGAGAGAAAATGTTAACTTAGCGATGAAAAAACAATATCTCTCTAATGAAAATCGTGTGATGGTTGATACTGATTTAAGGGCAAATATCATAACTAAATATTAGGACACGAAATACATCGATCTAGTTGTAGTTACTATATATAGATAATTTACAGTAAAATAATACAATTGTCAAAACCTTTTTAAGAGTGTGTTTGAAGAAAGTAGTTGAAGGTGGGGTTGAAGCTTATTTTTAACTTGAAAGTTGGAGTTTATATTTTTTATAAGTATTTAATAAAATAGTTCAGGTGAGAGATTTGTAATCACTTGAATCCAATAATTTGTTTGAAATCTAATGAATCAATCAGAGTGCGACATGTGGCGCAAAAAAAAAATTAAATTTTTTTTTTTTTAAATTTGTTTTTGAAAAAAAAAAAATTTTGAAAAATTTTGTTTACAAATTTTTTTTTCGAAATTTATTTTAAATTTAGTATGTCAAATGTAATTGTCAAACCCAATCACATGTGATTGTAAAACACAATCACATGTGATTCTGCATGTCAAATCCAATCACATGTGATTGAAAAAAAAAATTCAAAATTTTTTTATTCAAAAAAAAAATATTCAACAAGAAACAGGCTTTAATTCGGTGATTTGATTAAGTTTATTAGCGTTTCGTGATCATATCTTTAAAATTTCAGACTTTAATTCAGTGATTTGATCAAGTTTTGATCAAAAACTTGGTGTTTAAAGGTTTTAGCACAAATTTACTGAAATTCGTCATTTTACTAAATAATTTTTTTTTCAATCATATTGATTGGATTTGACATGCGAAATCAAATGTGATTGAGTTTTACAATCACATGTGATTGGCATGAATAATCACATGTGATTGGCATGAATAATCACATGTGATAATCTGCATGTCAAATTTAATCACATGTGATTGGAAAAAAAAATCGAAAAAAAAAAATTTAGAAAATTTTTTTTTCGGAAAAAAAAATTTTGAAATTTTTTTTTTTTTTTGAAATGTTTTTTTTTTTCAATCACATTTGATTATCGCGCCACGTGTCGCACTCTGATTAGTCCCTTGGATCTCAACTTAAAAATTAGTTTCATTTGAATATTTTTCTGAAGTGAAAACTTATAATATTAAATTTATAAAAAGGGACAATAAATGATATGAATAATAAATAAGCTGATGGTCACCGCGCATTGCAACGGTTAGTATGGTTTGTGTTTCATAAGGGCTTCTTGTTGGACAATGTTAGTTACCGGTTGCTTGCAAGTTTGAGTCTTAACGTACATAGGAGGCTAAACAGTAAACAGTAATGTACATAATATGCTACATAAAAGGCTAGTACGCTAGGTTATTTTGAAGTGGCTATTAGACCACTCACTATGGTTAGTTACCCGTCCGTTACCCGCTCATTACCCGTAATGAACCATAGGCACGAGCTAGTTACCCGCTTCCACCATGGATTTAACGGAAGTATGAAGGTTGGTTATAGTAATTATGGGTCCCAATGGCTTTTTATTGTTTGGACTTGATGCTTTATTGCTTGTACATTGTATATTAAGAGGAGTATTTTTTTTAGCCATTATAGGGAGTGTTTAGTTATGGGTTAGTTATAGAATATTGGTGTTGATGTGGCGCTGATGTGGAAGGTTAAGAGGATGAATAGTTTAGTTACGATAGGGAGTGGCCTTAGTGAGTTCTTCATGCTTTGCTGGTGTATCCATACATATACAGTAGCATTCGATAGTTTTTTTGGGTACCTGGTTGCAGAGTCACGTGCGCGCGCGCACACACATTATATATATATATATATATATATATATATATATATATATATATATATATATATATATATATATATATATATATATATATATATATATATAATAAAATCCATAAATGATGATAAACTATTACGCCACTCCCTATCGTAACTAAACTATTCATCCTCTTAACATTCCACATCAGCGCCACATCAACACTCAAATCCTATAACTAACTCATAAAATCCTATAACTACACACTGCCTATAATGGCTAAAATATCTTCCTCGTAACTGCCACGTCATTAATTGTACATATAATCACATTTTTTTAAAACAACACTTTTATTAATAAACACAAATACGGTTAAATATATATGAATGCTTGTACAATATGGATTAATACTTGAACAATGCTCATAAAAAAAGGTTGTATAATATGCATTAATGCTTGTACATATCTTGAATGGGGTATTTTGTTACAAAAAGGTACTATTAGACCCCACTAATGCCTACAATGAATTAAGACTAGTTAAATCCATGGTGAAAGCCCACTAACTAATGTCTATAATGAATTGGTGCCTATGGCACTATGCGGGTAATGAACGGGTGGTGACGGGTAACTACCGATAATGCTCCCATAGGGAGTGGTCTTAGGAGCCTTCCATTCAGCAGGTATCTAAACACTACCTTGGGAACAACAAATATGGTAATGAACACAATGATCTCGAGTATACGACTTCGTTCTTTCTTCATACCATACATTTGCACTGCAATAAGAACAAATGTAAATGTATTACAGTCACCAAGGTCTTGATACAACGAACAAACGCGTACATAACATTTAATGACAATATAAAATTAACATCATACTAATGATACGCATACCCGATTGGCTCGAGTTGCGCATCACACTTGCACCATACGTGCACATCCCTCGCGCTCTGGCACTTCAGGCGCAAGTAAATGTGCGCTAGTGTGCGTCAGATTAGGATAGCTCGCTACATGAAGATGATGTGTCCTGTACTTGCTACGATCTCTGTAAAAGGACCGAAAGCTAGCAAAGAGTAACAGTACTATTCCCTGATCCCCTCCCCCGAACGACCAGGCAGTACCGACAAGAAAGTAACGTGGAACACGTGGCTCCAATAAGCAAACGGCACTGTAGCTATAAATAACGGACTCGAATTACAAGGCAAGGGATCCGTTCTTTGGAAACTTACACACATACTATTTTAAGTATCAACGTACGGACTAGCTGCGCTATCTAGATAGCGCAATTATACCTGCGCTACCGGACTTATAGCATTTCACTAGATACTCTTGATATACTGTAACATCCTCCCAATAGGGTCTGGAAGAAACGTCACTATTATCAAAACATACCAACATATTATAATAAACGAGAACAATACTAAATGATGAATTTAACTTTAATGAGTACGCAGCGGAAAATGAAATGTCGTTACAATGACAGGAATAACAATATCGTAAATGTTCACATGCAGAAGTAATAAATGCGATATCTCTTGATCCTATGTCCAAGTAGCATCACATAAGCAGTAAGTATAAGAGCTTGAATCAAACAGCACCTGAGACAAAACATGCTTAAAGTGTCAACCAAAAAGGTTGAGTGAAGTTCATAGGTTTAACAAAAAGTTTGTCGTTGTTTTAGACCACAAGATTTAGTTTGTAAAGTTGATCTCCCGCAGGATCAAAAAGTTATGCCAATGCGTGATATTTAGACTAAACGTTCAAGTTTGCCCCATGACAAGTTGTGTCTGTCCTTGTCGGTTTAATTTCATTATTAAGTAATACAATGACTTGGTCAAATGTATCTGGGACTTTACTCCTGATAGGCCTACCCCCAATAATTAAGCATGCCGCAGCAATTAAAAATATCACTGTAGGGACTTAGTCGGACATAGCCGGGTATAGCATAGTTTAACAGTTTGGTACTTGTGTCTAAAGTGTAAAAAGTAAAAACAGCATGTGTCTCACCCCAAGTAAAACTAAGTAAGTTTGCTAGCAATTAAAGAGGGGCTATGAATTCACCTTAGTATGTAGAGAGAGAGTTATTCCTCGGAATAAAGAGTTGAACGAGTGAGCAGGAAAGTCAACCTATTGACATTTAAGAGTAGTTAAGTGTTTTGCCCATGTTTAAGTTTAAGTATGTGTTTAAGTATAGTTTGTTTTACTAAGTTTCTATTCCTAGTAAGTTACTATTTTTATAAAGTTTCCATTTTTAGAAAGTTTCTTATTTTACTAAGTTTCTATGACTAGAGAGTTTCTACTTTTATCAGTGTTTTCCATTTTAGGATACTTGCCGTATTAGATAAGCTTCCAATCACCCCTTTCCTTTCGAATGGCTAATTTAGATCTAGGGGCTTGAGCCATAGGACCCTTTAAATCGGAAATCCAAACCCTCTTCCTAGAATCTCATAGAAACCATTCGTCAAGAAAGTTTGAAGATCTATACATCTCTAATACATATCCCAAAATGTTTTTATGTTACAATATAAGTAGTAGGTTATAGGTGCTAGTAATAGTAATAGTAATAGGGTATACATGTTATTTATTTTATTTTTAATTGCATATAATTTATAACATTATTTACATATTTTGGTAAAAATAATAACCGAAGTAAAAAGTAAAAAGTAAAAAGTAAAAAGTAAAAAGTAAAAAGTAAAAAGTAAAAATTAAAAAAAAATAAAAAGTAAGAAAAGAATACTTACTAGTAGTAATTCTTCAAAGAGAGAATGAGAGAAATTTTGGTGTGAGTTTGAATGAGAAATGAGGGGTATTTATACTTGAAAAAATTAGGTAAAAAGAATAAAATAATTAAAAAAAAGAAATATTTAATTCTTAATGGGATTTTAAAATTAAAAAGTATTAAATGTTAGGTCATGGGATAATGCACAAAATAAAATAATAAAAGTAGTTTTTTCATTACAATTTTTATTTAAAAAGTAATTTATTTATTTATTTATTTATTTATTTTTTTTTTTATTTATTTTAAGGATTTTTTTTATGTAAATAAACAAATTTATTTAATGTTTTTCCAAGAATATTTGTCAATAATATTTTATTTTTTTATTTAATTAATAAATACAAATTTTGCATAAAAATAATAAATAATTCGGTATTTTGTATTTTTAATAATAATTATGATTTTAATTATTAAACTATAGCTTTAGTAAGTTTGTAAATATTATTACAGTTTTATATAATTTGATTTATTATATAGTTAAATATATAATACATTAACTAAATAATAAAAGTGATACAAAGTTTATATACTTAGTTAAATTATGTCAAATTATATAAATTAATAATATATTATTTATTTAAGCGTACATTGTTGACTAAAAATTACTATTCGGTCAATATTTAATTGTATATAACAACCCTTAATACATATAGTCAGACATATAACCCTAGGGTTAATTCAGAAATTTAGAAGTCGAAAAGTGAGGGTTGTTACAGTACCTCCCCGTTAATAAAAACTTCGTCCCGAAGTTTTAGGTAGACTTCTCGGATGCATCAGCGGTTGAGAAGAGATGGGGATATTTCTGTTTCATTTGGTCTTCACGTTCCCAGGTATACTCGGGGCCACGTCGTGAATTTCAACGGATCTTAACAATAGGTATGGTGCTTTGTTTTAAGCGTTTAGCAGATCGGTCCATGACTTCTACGGGTTCCTCTATGAAGTGCATTTTATCATCAACGCGAATGTCATCTAAAGGAATAACGAGATTGTCATCAGCGAGACACTTTTTAAGATTCGAGACATGAAATACGTCGTGTACGCTGCTAAGTTCAGCAGGTAATTCTAATCGATAAGCCACGGGTCCGATCCTTTCAGTAATTTTGAAGGGTCCAACAAAACGCGGACTTAGTTTGCTTCGTTTACCAAAACGAACGACGCATTTCCAAGGGGATACTTTCAACATGAGTTTGTCACCAACTTGGAATTCCAAATCTTTCCGACCTTTATTAGCATAGCTCTTCTGTCGACTGCGGGCAGTTTCTATTCGTTTCTTAATCTGAACTATCTTTTCGGTTGTCTCGTGTATGATTTCAGGACCAGTTAACTGTCTGTCCTCTAATTCATCCCAGCACAGTGGGGATCTACATTTTCGTCCGTATAAGGCCTCAAAAGGTGCAGCCTTAATACTTGAGTGGTAACTATTATTGTAAGAGAATTCAACCAAAGGCAAATGTCTATCCCAGCCTTTGCCGAAGTCGATAACACAAGTGCGAAGCATATCTTCCAATGTTTGAATGGTTCGTTCACTTTGACCATCGGTTTGCGGATGATAAGCAGTACTCATGTCGAGTTGAGTTCCAAGAGCACATTGTAAGGATTTCCAGAATCTGGAAGTGAATCTACTGTCGCGATCGGATATGATTGATATAGGAACACCATGACGAGAGACAATTTCTTTGATATACAGTTGTGACAATCTCTCCATCTTGTCGGTCTCCTTGATCGGTAAAAATGAGCAGATTTAGTAAGACGGTCTACTATGACCCATATAGTATCATTGCCACTAGAAGTCTTGGGCAATTTAGTAATATAGTCCATAGCGATACATTTCCACTTCCACTGCGGAATATCGGGTTGTGTCAACAGACCAAAAGGCTTTTGATATTCAGCCTTGACTTTCAAACAAGTGAGACACTTACTAACATAAGTAGCAATGTCGGCTTTCATATTAGGCCACCAGTAGAATTCCTTCACATCGTGGTACATCTTACTGGAACCCGGATGAATAGAATACCTAGTCTTATGCGCTTCATCCAAGACGAGTTCACGGAGATTACCGAAGCGAGAAACCCAAATTCTGTTGCCAAAGTACCGTGTACCATTAGCTTTCACTTGGAGTTAGTTCTCGAAACTGATAGGTCCTTCACCTTTGATAAGTGTTGGTTTAATAGCTTCCAGTTGAGCTTCGCAGATTCGTGATATAAGATTTGATTTGATTTTCAGGTTTAAGGCACGAACATGTTTAACATCGTCTTTTTGACCGAGGGCATCGGCAACTACGTTTGCCTTGCCAGGATGATATTCCATCTTACAGTCATAATCGTTCAATAACTCGAGCCATCGGCTTTGCCTCATATTCAGCTGTTTTTGATCAAAGATATGTCGAAGACTTTTATGGTCAGTGTACACCGTAATCTGGGTACCATATAGATAATGTCTCCATATCTTTAATGCAAATACCACGGTACCTAACTCAAGGTCGTGTGTGGTATAGTTCTCCTCGTGTTTCTTCAACTGTCTAGATGCGTAGGCAATAACCTTTTCACGTTGCATTAAAACACAACCAAAGCCTTGCTTTGAGGCATCGCAGTAAACAACAAAATCGTCAGTACCTTCAAGTAAAGATAGAATCGGGGCTGTGGTCAACTTCTCTTTCAGAATCTTGAAAGCAGATTCCTGTTCTTCGGACCACTCAAACTTCTTCCCTTTTTGAGTTAGCTTCGTAAGAGGTTTGGCAAGAAGGGAAAAATCCTTTATGAATCTCCGATAATAACCGGCAAGTCCCAAAAATTGACGAATATTCTTCGCAGTCTTTGGTATCTCCCAGTTCTGAATAGCGGTAATCTTAGCTGGATCGACATGTATTCCATTACTATCAACAACGTGTCCAAGGAATTTTACGGTTTTGAGCCAAAACTCTCACTTAGAAAACTTAGCGTAGAGTTGTTCCTTTCGTAAGAGTTCAAGAATCACGCGCAGATGTTGTTCATGTTCCTTCTCACTCTTGGAGTAGATCAAAATGTCATCAATGAAAACAATGACAAATTTATCGAGATAAGGTTTGCAGACACGGTTCATGAGATCCATGAAAACGGCAGGAGCATTGGTCAAACCAAAAGGCATGACACAGAATTCATAATGCCCATAACGAGTGCGAAAAGAAGTCTTAGGAATATCAGATTCCTTGACTCTAAGTTGGTGATATCCGGACCTCAAATCAATCTTTGAATAAACAAGTGACCCTTGAAGTTGGTCGAATAGATCATCAATACATGGCAACGGATAACGGTTCTTGATAGTAAGCTTGTTAAGTTCGCGGTAATCAATGCACATCCTTAACGTACCATCCTTCTTTTTAACAAATAGAATAGGAGCTCCCCATGGGGACGAGCTTGGACGAATGAAACCTTTATCCAATAGTTCTTGGAGCTGGTTGGAAAGTTCCTTCATTTCGGAAGGTGCTAAACGGTATGGTGCTTTAGCAATAGGAGCAGCACCGGGAGCTAAATTTGAAATTCAACTTGTCGATGAGGTAGAAGACCAGGAAGATCTTCGGAAAACACATCGGGAAAGTCTTTAACCACAGGTACATCTTTAATACGCTTCTCTTTCGATTCAATCATCTTAACGTGAGCTAGAATAGCTGGATAACCTTTCATAAGGTATTTGCGAGTTTTAATACAGGAGATGATATTGAGATTGGAACCACTCTTTTCACCTTGAATGATGAGAGTCTCTCTATTTCCCAATGGAACATGAACAGTTTTATCGTAATACATGATAGCAGCATGTGATGGACGTAACCTATCCATTCCGACTACAACGTCAAAACTTCCTAGTTCGACTGACAAAACGTCTATCTTAAATTCCTTACCGGCTAAGATTAAGTTGCAGTTTTTATAGATTTTATCGACTTGCATGATTTTTCCATTGGCTACTTCTACTAGTCGTTTAGTTTATAAGGTTTGAGGCTTTTCAGTGAATAAAGTGCAAAATTCACTAGACACGTAACTTCTGTCGGCTTGAAAAGAGTCATTTTGTTCGCTTGATAAAAATTAGACATTCTAACATTAGGAAAGAGACTTTGATTAGCATTTTAAGCCAAGATTATCAAAGCAAGGTTGTTAAGATTATAAGGTAATCCTAAGTGCTTTAAGTCTAAGGCAGGAAAGGTTATAGTTTCCTAGATTGCTAAGGCACCCTAGCTAACACATAAGGCACACACAAAAATGCAATCCTGGTTCTCTATAACAGCCTGGTTATGCTCTGATACCAATCTGTAACATCCTCCCAATAGGGTCTGGAAGGAACGTCACTATTATCAAAACATACAAACATATTATAATAAACGAGAACAATACTAAATGATGAATTTAACTTTAATGAGTACGCAGTAGAAAATGAAATGTCGTTACAATGACAGGAATAACAATATCGTAAATGTTCACATGCAGAAGTAATAAATGCGATATCTCTTGATCCTATGTCCAAGTAGCATCACATAAGCAGTAAGTATAAGAGCTTGAATCAAACAGCACCTGAGACAAAGCATGCTTAAAGTGTCAACCAAAAAGGTTGAGTGAAGTTCATAGGTTTAACAAAAAGTTTGTCGTTGTTTTAGACCACAAGATTTAGTTTGTAAAGTTGATCTCCCGCAGGATCAAAAAGTTATGCCAATGCGTGATATTTAGACTAAACGTTCAAGTTTGCCCCATGACAAGTTGTGTCTGTCCTTTTCGGTTTAATTTCATTATTAAGTAATACAATGACTTGGTCAAATGTATCGGGGACGTTACTCCCGATAGGCCTACCCCCAATAATTAAGCATGCCGCAGCAATTAAAAATATCACTGTAGGGACTTAGTCGGACATAGCCGGGTATAGCATAGTTTAACAGTTTGGTACTTGTGTCTAAAGTGTAAAAAGTAAAAACAGCATGTGTCTCACCCCAAGTAAAAGCAAGTAAGTTTGCTAGCAATTAAAGAGGGGCTATGAATTCACCTTAGTAAGTAGAGAGAGAGTTATTCCTCGGAATAAAGATTTGAACGAGTGAGCAGGAAAGTCAACCTATTGACATTTAAGAGTAGTTAAGTGTTTTGCCCATGTTTAATTTTAAGTATGTGTTTAAGTATAGTTTGTTTTACTAAGTTTCTATTCCTAGTAAGTTACTATTTTTATAAAGTTTCCATTTTTAGAAAGTTTCTTATTTTACTAAGTTTTTATGACTAGAGAGTTTCTACTTTTATCAGTGTTTTCCATTTTAGGATACTTGCCGTATTAGATAAGCTTCCAATCACCCCTTTCCCTTCGAATGGCTAATTTAGATCTAGGGGCTTGAGCCATAGGACCCTTTAAATCGGAAATCCAAACCCTCTGCCTAGAATCTCATAGAAACCATTCGTCAAGAAAGTTTGAAGATCTATACATCTCTAATACATATCCCAAAATGTTTTTATGTTACAATATAAGTAGTAGGTTATAGGTGCTAGTAATAGTAATAGTGTATACATGTTATTTATTTTATTTTTAATTGCATATAATTTATAACATTATTTACATATTTCGGTAAAAATAATAATCGAAGTAAAAAGTAAAAAGTAAAAAGTAAAAATTAAAAATTAAAAAAAAGTAAGAAAAGAATACTTACTAGTAGTAATTCTTCAAAGAGAGAATGAGAGAAATTTTGGTGTGAGTTTGAATGAGAAATGAGGGGTATTTATACTTGAAAAAATTAGGTAAAAAGAATAAAATAATTAAAAGAAAAAGAAATATTTAATTCTTAATGGGATTTTAAAATTAAAAAGTATTAAATATTAGGTCATGGGATAATGCACAAAATAAAATAATAAAAGTAGTTTTTTCATTACAATTTTTATTTAAAAAGTAATTTATTTATTTATTTATTTTTTTTATTTATTTTAAGAATTTTTTTTATGTAAATAAACAAATTTATTTAATGTTTTTCCAAGAATATTTGTCAATAATATTTTATTTTTTTTTATTTTTTTATTTAATTAATAACTACAAATTTTGCATAAAAATAATAAATAATTCGGTATTTTGTATTTTTAATAACAATTATGATTTTAATTATTAAACTATAGCTTTAGTAAGTTTGTAAATATTATTTCATTTATATATAATTGGATTTATTATATAGTTAAATATATAATACATTAACTAAGTAATAAAAGTGATACAAAGTTTATATACTTAGTTAAATTATGCCAAATTATATAAATTAATAATATATTATTTATTTAAGCGTACATTGTTGACTAAAAATTACTATTCGGTCAATATTTAATTGTATATAACAACCCTTAATACATATAATCAGACATATAACCCTAGGGTTAATTCAGAAATTTAGAAGTCAAAAAGTGAGGGTTGTTACATATACAGGTAACGTTCTACGAACACAAACCCTACAACCCAGCGCGAGCCATCGTTCATCGGACTACCCGCCGATGGTGGGTCTTTGTTTAACCACCCCCGCTGAGATCCTCATCTCGCAGGGGATTATTCACGGTACTCTGGACCGGAGAGTTAAACCCAATTGACCCTTAAATCCCCTTTCTTTGATGTCAAGCATGGACCGAACCCGACCCGATTAATCTATGCTTGATCATTTGGCGCCACCCGTGGGACGCACAAGTTAAAAGGTTTTGATTTGATCTTTTCTCTATATGTCCACTACTCATTTATTTTTTCTATACATGCATCTGTTACGAAAGGATAAGTGCATTTAATGGCCAACTGCCGACATCAGCTATGAACTAAGCGCAAAGCCGGCGCTGGCGGAAGCTCGGAGGCGACAGAGATATCATTCCCCGCCATCCGAACATTCAACACTTCCTGTGCGCCCATTGTAGTATAGGGATACTGTGACGACCCGGAAATTTCCGACCAAATTTAAACTTTATCTTTATATTATTCCGACACGATAAGCAAAGTTTGTTAAGTTTAAATCTCAAGGATTTTAAAACTGTGTCATACATTCATTTAACTTTGACCAGACCTTGACGATTCACGAACCATTATAATTGAATAAGAATATATACGTGTATATATGTGTATATATATTATAACTTGAAAACATAAACAAGGTATTAGGTATAATACTTTACATGAACGTATTTACCGACGGAATTAAAAGATGATACCAAATAATTGAGTTATCAGATTCATTATGATATTATTTACGTGTCTCTGTTGAGAGGTCCATTTTGATTTAAGAAATCTTTCCATTTTAACAATATTCGGAAAATGATAAAGTGATTTACGAGTAAGAACAAATGTTTCTATTATCGAGAATTAGACAAAGGTTAGTGGAAGACTAAATTACATAATAATCCTTTGATTTAGTTTCAAATGTACGAAAACGCTTTACGATATAATAGAACTCGATTATTTAAGATGTCTTTGATTAAATAACGTGAGATGGAATATTGGTTATTATATATGTAGATAACTTGAAACGTGTATTTAAAACGTGTTTACGAATATTGAAGAGATATATATATATATATATATATATATATATATATATATATATATATATATATATATATATATATATATAGTTTCAAATTAAGTAACACTTGATTCGATTGATATTTAGATATGTCATCTAGGACGTTTGATAAACGTTGGCGCATAAATGGAATACACCAAATTAAGTTTTAAAGTATAAACGATACGTGTTATAATATTTTTTAAACAAAATTTAAAACGAACTTTGAAATATAATTAGTTTTGAAAAACTAAATATTATATCATTAAATAAATATTTCCATTACTTATGATATATACAAGTTTATATTTTTAAATAAAAAAATATATATATTATAGTGTAATATTAATTTAGTTATAAGACGTGTCAAATTAAAATAATACTTTTTATATACATAATGAGACGATGATTTATAGAAGCAAATGACCATAACACTCAAATATATAAGTTACATTTATTATAAGATAATTTATTGATGTATGAGTCTAATTTTTGATAAAGGTACACGTCGCGTAACGTAAAGTGCAAGTTTTCTAAGCGTATGAAATGCGTTCGAGAAACCGAAACCAGGACATAAGTTGAGAGACAACGTACGAGTCATCGGAACAAAAATTATAATTTAACCATGTACGTAAATATAATATAATATATAATTAAATATATAAATTAAATATATTATATATATAATAATAATTTACGAGTGTCGGCAGAGCAGCAAGTGGTTTATGAGCTGGAGTTTGCCTTCATGCGATCGCATAAACATTAAGTAGAGACCCCATGCGATCGTATGGGGTGTAGGAGAGGGACACTTCTATAAAGCAATCGAATTTGGATCAGTTGTCACACAATTCTCAATCTCTCGATCTCCCTCTAATCTCTAATATATATTTATATCATATAATTATTATTATTATTATTATTATTATTATTATTATTATTATTATTATTATTATTATTATTATTATTATTATTACTATTATTATTATTAAGATTAATATTATTATTAATCTTAATTAGTATTATTTTTATTATTATTATTATTACACATAAAATACTACGACGAAATGCTGCTCGAGTGATCTAAAACAGATTTCAAAACTGGTTTTTGAGAGGGATAGAGTTAAGGAAATTATGGGTTATAGCTATGGAGGTTATGGGTATTGTTTGGGGGTATGCTCGTGAGGTCAATCTAGTGTTTATCATCTCCGTTGTGTCTACGTACTTTCCTACAATATTGAATCTCAATATTGATACGTGAGCACTCATAACTCAACTTTTATATATAAATAGTGTATCCCTGACTAGTGCTCGAGTATTTATAATTATGCATTCTTGTATGTTTAAGTTTGTCGTTAAATAGTTTATGATAGATCATGAAATTAATACATATGCGATTGAGATAAGGTATATATGATATGCATGTCGTTGGAAAGCTGGCGAAAAACTATAAACTTTTAATTTAGATATCGTATGGTTTTGATGAACGGATTAAAAGATATCGTCAATTGAATTATCTATAATTCTAAAGTTTTATTGTTAAAATGATTATCGTTATCGTTATTGTTATCGTTATCGTTATCGTCGTTATTATCGTTATTATTATTATTATTATTATTATTATTATTATTATTATTATTATTATTATTATTATTATTATTATTAAAATAATTAATATTTTTATCAAACTATCAATTTATTATTTTTATCGTCATTATTATTATTATTAAAAGTATCACTAATATTAAAACCACAATTTTTATTAAAATTATCATGTTTAATAGAAATATCATTGTTATTATAAAATATCATTATTATTATCATTTTATTATTATTATTATTATTTAAAATTATCATTTTGAATAAAATATTATTTTTATATAAAATATTACTATTACGGCTAATATTAAAAAGTATTGTTATTATTAAGATTGTCATGATTAGAATTATCATTTTATTATAATCATTAGTAAATATAAATATTGTTATTTTTATTAGAAGAATAATAATAATTATTATTGCAAAATAATACAACTTTCACTTATTATTGTTATTATCGATATTATTTTATCAAATAAATATGTGATAAAAAGATATTTTTACCACACGTAATATATTTACATTAATAATACATACCACTATATTTTAGGTAAACTTTATAAACTTTATTATTTAAGATATATAAAAGTATATTTTTATCATGTATAAATTTTAAATATAAATTTTTATTTATAAATGACTTGTATTATTTTTACTCTAATAAAATATGTTAAAAATATTTAAATATATAAAAAGACTATATTTAAGTTATATAGTAATAATGTATAGATTTTGGAAATCATTTTAGTCAGATTGACTTTTGTTGACTTTTGCATGATAATCTTGAGTATTAGGATTGTGATACATTACGACTTGACCTAAATTGTTAGGCAGATATTGACCAACATATAAATATATATAATTAATATAAGTTCGTGAATCCAAGGCTAACCATGCACTTGTTCAGTGACGTCATATGCATTATTGCTACGAAATACAGTTTTGTGAGATTCATTTGCTCTCTTTTTAAATGTTTTGGCAATATATATTTTTGGGACTGAGAATACATGCGCTACTTTATAAATGTTTTATAAAATAGACACAAGTAATCGAAACTACATTCTATGGTTGGATTATTAAACCGAATATCACCCCTTTTAGCTTGGTAACCTAAGAATTAGGCAGACGAGAGGTTCTGTTCATAATTGACACGAATCCTAAAGATAGATCTATTGGGCCTAACAACCCCCATTCAGGTTATGGATGGCTTTAGTACTTCGAGATTATTATTATACAGACGAGAGGTTCTGTTTGGGGATATTCTATGCATTAAAGTTAATGTCGGTTACCAGGTGTTCACCATATGAATGATTTTATCTTTATGCAGACGAGAGGTTCTGTTTAAAAATATGAAAATCTTGTGGTCTATTAAACTTTGCCTAACATATTCCGTAGATTCCTCCGTAATTTATGAAATCTTTTACTCTATATATATAGATATTCTATGTAATTAGAATACCATCTAATAGCCGGAAATCATTTCATATCGAAAAATCTTTTATTCAATCATACGAAATGGAACTCTCCACTAGTTCAAGTCCCTCGAATTCCGATATGGAGTTCCACTCAAGCTCCGAAAGCAGTGTGATCGGAATGGACCAACCAATCAGCCATCATCTATTTTGGATGAATTGGGATGTGTTCGTAGTCTACTTAATCATTGGAGACAAGAAGAAGGCGATCCCTTCCATCCACCACATTGCCCTCTTGGCGATGAACCTGAAGCACTTACCGGCGAACCTGTCCGAGACACCATTTTCTCTCTCATTTCTAGAGTGTCTAGTCACGACTACATATTATCTCAAATTCTAGATCTTATTCATCCGCTTGTCCGAACCGCCAATCATCCCGGTGTAATAGAAGAAGTCAACGAGCTCCGCGCTCGGGTAATGACTTTGGAGGATATGGTGCAAAGGTTGTAAGCACCAGCAGCAGCACCGACAGCAACAGTACCACCATCACCGGCATCAATAGTACCATCAACAACCACATCCGCAACGTAAACCTCGACTTCACAATCTGTTCCGCGAGCATCAACGTCATACGTACCACATCTAATGACCCTTCCTAATCCATCTGGACGAAGTCCACATCGATTATAAATGATTCACAATAGTTGATTTCATTGCGAGGTACTTGACCTCTATATGATACATTTTACAAACATTGCATTTGTTTTTAAAAGACAAACTTTCATTTCATCGAAAGTTGACGGCATGCATATCATTTCATAATACATCCAACTATAATTGACTTAATAATGATCTTGATGAATTCGATGACTCGAATGCAACGTCTTTTGAAATATGTCATGAATGACTCCAAGTAATATCTCTAAAGTGAGCAAATGCGCAGCGGAAGATTTCTTTCATACCTGAGAATAAACATGCTTTAAAGTGTCAACCAAAAGGTTGGTGAGTTCATTAGTTTATCATAAATAATCATTTCATAATTTTAATAGGCCACAAGATTTTCATTTTCAGTTCTCATAAATATACGTCCCATGCATAGAGACAAAAATATCATTCATATGGATTGGACACCTGGTAACCGACATTAACAAGATGCATATAAGAATATCCCCTATCATTCTGGGAAATCCTTCGGACATGATAAAAACAACATCGAAGTACTAAAGCATCCGCTACAACGGATGGAGTTTGTTAGGCCCAATAGATTTATAAAATATTTTATAAAATTATTCTACATTGAGGTGTAACAAAAATATTTAAAGATACAACTCAGATTATAATTCGTAATTCATAATCCATGCTAAACAGCATATAATAATCCATGCTAAACAGCACATAATAATCAATAGTTCTATTCCACAACCTGAGGTGTAACCAAAAATATTTGTTGATACAACTCAACATAGAATTTATTTTTGACATAACTATTTTGTAAATCAAAAAGTTCATTTATTTATCCCAAAAACATTTAAAGAGTTTTAAAAATGGGATCAAATGAAACTCACGCAAAATCAGTTTTAGTATTTGTATTCATTTCATAAAACAGTTATAAAACAGCGCATGTATTCTCAGCCCAAAAATGTAAATTGCAAAGCAATTAAAAAGGGAGTAATGAAATTCACTATACTGTATTTTGTAGTAAAAATACATATGACGACATTGAACAATGCAGGGTTGGCCTCGGATTCACGAACCTATATCATTTGTATATATATATTAACACATATAATCGTAATTGAACAAATATATTTATTATTAGTGATATTAATAGTTCTTTTATATCATAAATTAATTTTTAATTTTAATCATTTTCATATTCTTATAATAATATTTAATAATAATAATAATAATAATAATAATAATAATAATAATAATAATAATAATAATAATAATAATAATAATAATAATAATAATAATAATAATAATAATAATAATAATAATAATAATAATAGAACTAAAAATGATAAAATTTATACCATCATCATTTTATCATTATCTTTTCATGTATCGAAATCGTCTTGCCATCGGATTGTCAAAATCGTTCACCATAATCGTGTTTCTTCATAACATCTTAATCTCCATTATCGAATCATCATCACCAATCCTCCATCCCGTCCTCATAGTTTAGTAGTATCATCATCTTCCTTCACGTAATATCATTACTTGTACCATCATCGTGATTTTATGTAAGTCACGTCATCGATCATCTCATCACTTCACCGTAATAATTTCATCATCATCTTTGATCATCTTTCGATTATCATAATCATCTTCATGATTCTTCATCATCATGCACAACATCATCATCTTCATCATTTTTGTTATTCATTCCACCGTCATCATCATGATTTTATACGATCATCATCAACATACATCATTACAATCATCATCATCTATGCCTTTCATGGTTTATGTCATTCAACCTTATTAAAAACAGAATAATCATCATTCCCATTGTCAATTGAATGCAACATAATATGATATAATAGCAATGGTTCATTTACAAGTGGGTTCTTGTTAGAGACCCAAATCCAAAGAACTAGTCCACTACCAGGCCTAACAGAAAAAAAAATACGGCCCAACAACAAAATGTATGCTCTCGACCCAAAATGAAAACAGGAAAAAAAAATAGCGTCCCTCCTGGTATTCTTGATTTAGGCTATTCGAAAGGAACACAGAAATGGCATCATCCACGCATCATCATTGTGTCATTCCCTACTACTCTAATTATAATATAAGGTGTGCATATTTTTGTAACAACCCAACCCTTATGCAACCGAAATATGCAAAAAAAAAAAAAAAAAAAAATTGTTTGTTCAGCAAATGACGCGGCGCGCCATATGGCCGCGCGGCGCGCCAAACTGGTCTGTCCAAAAAGTCTTTAAACGTGAAAAAGATTGGCCATTTCCCGACATATTTAGACGAAACGCTTTTACCCACATCTTCAAATATGTATAACTAACACGATTCAAAAATAAAATAAGTTTTACAAACTGGGGCCCACATCGGCCGTTTTACGAGTTTCATACGAAAGTTTGAGTTTCGACCACATTAGTTTAATTTCCAAACAAACTACGAGCATGATATTTGGGGATAAACTACCCAAATCCTAGGCCGAATCCACAAGTAATCCAAGCAAGCAACCAAAAAGGGAAATCATCTAAATCCCGAGCATACCCTTGCCACGTCCGCCTCCGAACCTAAAAATGTAAACAACGAGAGGGTAAGCTAATGCTTAGTGAATGCAATACTTATACGCATACATACATAATCCAATTACTTGCATACACCTACACAATAACACAATAACATTAGCAAACCGCAATATCGAATAAACGAATAATCGTACGTACAACAAGTCAACATCATTAGCATAGAGATCTCAACAATAATATATGCCAAATACAAATACGTACAATGCTAATAAAATTACACATCCCAATATACCCAATGTTGACATTCGACTCGATGGTGGCCGACGAAGAGTAGTAGGTCAAAATCGTTAACTACTCACCACCCATCGCACGCATACGTAGCCGACGAAGAGTAGTAGGTCAAAATCGTTAACTACTCACCACTACGCACCATGAGGCCGACGAAAAGTGCAACTGAAACGTTAACACTTACCTCAATCACAAGGATGGCCGACGAAAAGCGAAACCGCTTACCATCCCACGATAAGTGGCCATCGAAGAGCGGATCCTCAAACGGATACACTCACCACTTACCCCAACACATATATGCGGCCGGCGAAGAGCAATAGGTCAAACATTAATCACTCACCACATATCTAAACATACACATGTAGCCGACGAAGAGTGATAGGTCAAACGTTAATCACTCGCTACATGCTCAAACACACACATGTGACCGACGAAGAGTGATAGGTCAAACATTATTCACTCGTCACATGCTCACCTCCAATCGTGGTCAACAAAGAGTCATTCCTTTCGGATATAACTCACCACATTCCAAACACCATATACATACACACGTGGCCGACAAAGAGTGATAGGTCTTACGTTTATCACTCGCCACATACACGAAACGATTATAGCCAACGAAGAGCTATCCACACGGATATCACTCACTATATTTTTCCCAACTCAAATGTGGTCCACGAAAAGTGAATCCTAACGGATGTCACTTACCACATCGCACACAAGCAACCAAATTATATACATAAGCGTAGAAATATTCCACTAACCTCGATTACTTGAAAAGCAATCCCGCTTGAGCTCCTAATCGTCCAAATGCAAATTACCTAAGTAATTCACAAACAAATAAGCTAAACGCTCTAGCTTATGCCCAAAACACCAATAAGTGCAATTTCGACCCATTTGCACTTCCAACCAAAACCGCGCCCAAACTAACCAATAATCACTAACACAAGTGAGAATGGTCCTAATATGCCAATCAAACCCAATCATAGGTGTTAAACACCTATCTTGCCCAAAATGACACTTAAACCCTAATTTGACCCATAAGAAGTCAATATCACGCCATTAGAAAGTTTTGACACCAAAACATATTTAACTCGGTTCTATGCTTCAACTTAATCCATTTTAAGTTTATAAACCTTATTAAATCGGCAATTGAGTCGTAATCATCAACAAACCCTAATTTTGACTCTAGTCAAAATTAGTCAACCATAAGAACCCTAATGGTTTCCAAAACACCAATAATCACTAACACTAGTGATTATACACCATTTACAAGTCTTAAACATGGTTAAATCATTAACCAACCCAAAACCCGCCAAATATCAAAATAGCAAGTTTCCATAAACCCTCTTCATCAACCAAATGGGTTTTACAACTAACAATCTCAAACCCTAACTTGAATATCAAATCTAACAAATGAAATTTGAAGTTAGAACTTACCAATACTACCAAAACATAGCTAGGAGCTAGATAAACAACTTTAAAACCCGAGCTTTGGTGAGAATCCAACTCCTTCTTCTCCAATTCAAGCTCTGTCACTCTAGAACTCTTCCTCTCTCTCTAGATGTGGATGAAAGTGTTTGTGTGAGTGAGAAATGAGCTCCAATGGAGTTCTAGATCAGTTTTGGTGACCCTAAACCGACCCTAAATGAAAAGACCAAAGTACCCCTCATTTGAACCTTTTAAAAAGGCTGAAAATTGCATCAGCAGCAATCGGAGCGCCGCGCCAAATGGTGGAGCGCCGCTCCAACCTGCAGGTCAGTTTTCAGAAACTTGTTTTGGCCATAACTTTTTGACCGTAGCTCCGTTTTCGATGAATCAAATATCGTTGGAAATGTAATAAGATTTTCTTTCCAATGGTAAGGCTTTGAAACATCAACACAAACTTTATTTGGGGTTGAAAAGATACGCACACACCTTGTTACTTCAGACAATGTCCAGTTTCCTTCGACGTTCGAGCAAGTGACACGTACATGCTTCGTACACCTCATACACGCATCGTACACCATAAATACATTATGTACCATATATATTTTGGTCTTAAAACTCTCCCTCAATTAAACTCGATCACGTCCTCGTGATCCTTGCCATTCTAACGAACAGGAACCACAATTCATGGTCCTCCGACATCCGTCCAAATTTAATGTCCTCAACAATTTCCACAACTCTGAAGATTCACACAATTCCCTTAGGCGACTTTACACAAAGTTACCTTTCCGATTTAAATCATCATCCTTGATTTACCAAATCTACCAAACCGAGCACTAAGTTTAGCTTCATTCCTAAACCGGAACGAACTCATGCCTCGACCGCATGACATAAACAAGTTAACATTCCAAATCCCGTACCAAGTTAGCAACCCCTTTAGTGTACCCTTTTCATGTACATCGCTAAAGTAACAACACATCGATAACATGGCCAACAAACATTACAATGGAGCCGACAAACAGTGAATCCTCACGATTGGATACCACTTGTCCCATATTCTCACGCGTACGTGGCCGACGAAAAGCGGTAGATCAAACGTTAACCACTTACCACTACGCAACAAGAGGCCGACGAAAAGCGCATCCTTACGGATCACACTTACCTCTCCTCGCATATGGCCAAACAAGTGCGATTCCTAACTGAAAAACGCACTCTGCACAACAATAAGTAGCCGACGAAAAGTGTATCACCGCGGATAACACTTACTACTTATCACACCTCAACCGTGGCCAACGAAAAGTGAATCTTCACAATTGGATAGCACTTGCCACAATACATACAAACAAATTAAGTATATGCACATACTTAGAATCATTCCACACATCCAGGAATTTCCGCACGCGCGAACATCGCCATCACAATCGAGTAAGAACCACCTATATCGCTCATAGGCGCAAAACAATAATTCTCTAGAAGAGAATTCAACACGCACATCCCTTAACCGAGGGATTTCCTTGCTCGTCAAACACGTCCATTATCTCTCAACGAGATTTCCCACATTACCACCTCGGTGATAATTTTAAGTCCAAAATCATAAGTACAATTTTAACCGAAATTGTACTCTACCGCAAATCGACCAAATCTAGGTCTCGACACAAATTTTCAGATCCACTATGAGCATCATCCGAAATCTCACACTAAAAACCTCTTCGTGTGGGAGTGTAACTCCCCCACTTGGAACTACGTTCCATAACCGCATTTTGCACAACCGTACAATGCTACCAAAGGTAGACTTTACTAACAATTGGGTTCACACGACCCATCACCCCATCTTGCTCCAACCGTGAGCACACGAAGGATTTCAATCAATCCTTAAACACTTTGAACAAAGAGTTTACCACAAGTTACACAACTTTACTCTCGCAATCATCCAATTGCTATGGCTTGTCAAATTCTACTTGGTCACTCATGTACCTAAGGGTTTCTCCGATACCCTAAGTACATTGTAACCGCATCACCATCTGAGTTGAACACTACACTTGTAGGCATGAAAGAGGCACCTAACATCGCGTCGTGTAGACTCCTTCAGAAATCATACATCGAGACTCAAAACACTTGATCTCAAGGGTTTCACCCATATGGCTTGGTATAAACATTTCCCAAATATCAAGGAATGCTTGGTTACACCAAGTCTTATGCCCTTCGCCCGACAACCGGACCATCAACATAGGGTAATTCCATAAGGAACGCTACCCCTCATTACACTACGCACTAACACAAAATGCATTAAACAACATCATAAGTAAGTTTCAATAAGATAGTCGAAAAGTACCTGAACACCGTCGTCAGGTTCTCATGCATCACCAACTAGATCCGGGCACGCCGACTTTCGGTGTCCCTCTTTTCGACAATTAAAACAAGTAACCTTGTTAGTCTTCGCATTCGTACATTCACGCGACAAATGACCCCGTTCCCCGCAATTATAACACGTGGGCACAAAACCACCGGTGCCACTCTTCTTCACACTTCCGCTACCCTCAGAAGTGCTCTTACTTTTCTTGTTCGAATGCATCGTAGTCTCGGACTTCCGCTTACTAACATCGGAAACACTCTTCCTAAGGACAAGCACCTCAAAAACCTTCACCATGTCAAACAACTCGTTAAAAGTTTTCACCACGTATACGCTAATCTTCTCTTGATAACCATCGTTCAAGATTCGATAGAAGTCTTCCTTCAACATTTTATCATTACCGACATACTCCTGGCAAAATTGGGTCTTTGATAAGAAAACGGATTTGAGAGTGTTTAAATCCATTGACCCTTACCTCAAAGCACGCAACTCGTCCTTAAGCCTAGAAAGATCGGCCGAAGTTCGATACTCATTGAAAAATTCCGTCTTAAACTCGTCCCATGTGAAGTCCATACATTGTTCCTCACCATATAGTTGGATTTTCGCATCCCACCACCACTTGGCGTCACCCCTTAGCATACTACTACCATACCTAGTCTTCTTGTCTAGAGGGCACTCACTAGTACGAAAAGCCCCCTCCATATCGGAGATCCAACGAGCACTCTTAAGTGGGTCTCGTTCACCATCCAAACTGGGAGGTTGAGAATCCTTGAAATTTTTGTAGTAGAAGTCTCGCCGCCTCACATTATCCTCCTGAAGGACATTCTTAACTTGTTCCTAGACTAGATCGACTAATTCCTCGTTAATCGAGTCTTGGAACATCTTCCTAACGTCCTCTAGAAGT
The DNA here is from genome assembly GCF_046630445.1 of Rutidosis leptorrhynchoides. NCBI lineage: Eukaryota > Viridiplantae > Streptophyta > Magnoliopsida > Asterales > Asteraceae > Rutidosis > Rutidosis leptorrhynchoides. Next base: position 245,548,652 of record NC_092337.1, read on the forward strand.
TCCACACGATAACCTTGTATAATGGCCTCAACCTTGGCCGTGAACTCGGAGTCATCGCCTTGATCACCATTATCATGTCCGTTCCTCGTCTTCATTCTAAGAAATGAACTTGGTTAGGAACGCAACACGAATAAAGTACATACTCCGCCACGAACAAAATTCACAATCATATAAGTATGCCAACGTTCGTGCATCCCATCTAGTCCAATACTTGTTGTACATCACTTGCATGACTTGGCTTGCAACCGTAATAATGGTCGCGAAGCATTATTACGCTCACACGCCATGACGAGCTCATGAATACAACAACCATCTCGCTAGACGTTCAACACAAAACAACATGATTAGTAACACATAATCAATACATAGCTAGTTCACCTACAATCTAAGGCACTAGCTAAAACCCGAACCGACCCGTAATCCTACAAGTCCCGCAACAAATAAGCACGCACAAAAAGTCTAAGTCTAGGCCCCTATCTCAAGTCACCTAAATCCCTTAGACCATGCTCTGATACCACTTGTAACAACCCAACCCTTATGCAACCGAAATATGGAAAAATAAAAAAAAATTTGTTTGTTCAGCAAATGGCGTGGCGCACCATATGGCCGCGCGACGCGCCAAACTGGTCTGTCCAAAAAGTCTTTAAACGTGAAAAAGACTGGCCACTTCCCGACATATTTAGACGAAATGCTTTTACCCACATCTTCAAATATGTATAACTAACACGATTCAAACATAAAATAAGTTTACAAAGTGGGACCCACATCGGCCGTTTTACGAGTTTCATACGAAAGTTTGAGTTTCGACCACATTAGTTTAATTTCCAAACAAACTACGAGCATGATATTTGAGGATAAACTACCCAAATCCTAGGCCGAATCCACAAGTAATCCAAGCAAGCAACCAAAAAGGGAAATCATCTAAATCCCAAGCATACCCTTGCCACGTCCGCCTCCGAACCTAAAAATGTAAACAACGAGAGGGTAAGCTAATGCTTAGTGAATGCAATACTTATATGCATACATACATAATCCAATTACTTGCATACACCTACACAACAACACAATAACATTAGCAAACCGTAATATCGAATAAATGAATAATCGTACGTACAACAAGGCAACATCATTAGCATAGAGATCTTAACAATAATATACGCCAAATATAAATACGTACAATGCTAATAAAATTACATATCCCAATATACCCAATGTCGACATTCGACTCGATGGTGGCCGACGAAGAGTAGTAGGTCAAAATCGTTAACTACTCACCACCCATCGCACGCGTACGTGGCTGACGAAGAGTAGTAGGTCAAAATCGTTAACTACTCACCACTACGCACCATGAGGCAGATGAAAAGTGCAACTAAAATGTTAACACTTACCTCAATCACAAGGATGGCTGACGAAAAGCGAAACCGCTTACCATCCCAAGATAAGTGGCCAACGAAGAGCGGATCCCCAAACGGATACACTCACCACTTACCCCAACACACATATGCGGCCAACGAAGAGCGATAGGTCAAACATTAATCACTCACCACATATCTAAACATACACATGTAGCCGACGAAGAGTGATAGGTCAAACGTTAATCACTCGCTACATGCTCAAACACACACATGTGACCGACGAAGAGTGATAGGTCAAACATTATTCACTCGTCACATGCTCACCTCCAATCGTGGTCAACAAAGAGTCATTCCTTTCGGATATAACTCTCCACATTCCAAACACCATATATATACACACGTGGCCGACAAAGAGTGATAGGTCATACGTTTATCACTCGCCACATACACAAAACGATTATAGCCAACGAAGAGCTATCCACACGGATATCACTCACTATATTTTTCCCAACTCAAATGTGGTCCACGAAAAGTGAATCCTAACGGATGTCACTTACCACATCGCACACAAGCAACGAAATTATATACATAAGCGTAGAAATATTCCACTCACCTCGATTACTTGAAAAGCAATCCCGCTTGAGCTCCTAATCGTCCAAATGCAAATTACCTAAGTAATTCACAAACAAATAAGCTAAACACTCTAGCTTATGCCCAAAACACCAATAAGTGCAATTTCGACCCATTTGCACTTCCAACCACAAACCGCGCCCAAACTAACCAATAATCACTAACACAAGTGAGAATGGTCCTAATATGCCAATCAAACCCAATCATAGGTGTTAAACACCTATCTTGCCCAAAATGACACTTAAACCCTAATTTGACCCATAAGAAGTCAATATCACGCCAATAGAAAGTTTTGACACCAAAACATATTTAACTCGGTTCTATGCTTCAACTTAATCCATTTTAAGTTTATAAACCTTATTAAATCGGCAATTGAGTCATAATCATCAACAAACCCTAATTTTGACTCTAGTCAAAATTAGTCAACCATAAGAACCCTAATGGTTTCCAAAACACCAATAATCACTAACACTAGTGATTATACACCATTTACAAGTCTTAAACATGGTTAAATCATTAACTAACCCAAAACCCGCCAAATATCAAAATAGCAAGTTTCCATAAACCCTCTTCATCAACCAAATGGGTTTTACAACTAACAATCTCAAACCCTAACTTGAATATCAAATCTAACAAATGAAATTCGAAGTTAGAACTTACCAATACTACCAAAACATATCTAGGAGCAAGATGAACAACTTTAAAACCCGAGCTTTGGTGAGAATCCAACTCCTTCTTCTCCAATTCAAGCTCTCTCACTCTAGAACTCTTCCTCTCTCTCTAGATGTGGATGAAAGTGTTTGTGTGGGTGAGAAATGAGCTCCAATGGAGTTCTAGATCAGTTTTGGTGACCCTAAACCGACCCTAAATGAAAAGACCAAAGTACCCTTCATTTGACCCTTTTAAAAAGGCTGAAAATTGCATCAACAGCAATCGGCGCGCCACGCCAAATGGTGGAGCGCCACTCCAACCAGCAGGTCAGTTTTCAAAAACTTGTTTTGGCCATAACTTTTTGACCGTAGCTCCGTTTTCGATGAATCAAATATCGTTAGAAATGTAATAAGATTTTCTTTCCAATGGTAAGGCTTTGAAACATCAACACAAACTTTATTTGGGGTTGAAAAGATACGCACACACCTTGTTACTTCAGACAATGTCCAGTTTCCTTCGACGTTTGAGCAAGTGACACGTACATGCTTCGTACACCTCATACACGCATCGTACACCATAAATACATTATGTACCATAAATATTTGGGTCTTACAATTTTATTGTCTAACTTTGCAATTCCATAACCTGTTTTAATTTGAATCGAACAAAAACTGGTGGGGGTAGGTTCGTTTGGGGATAAAACAACATCACATCATCTATCATCATGCATCATTATCATTATCATCATATCAATGGATCATCACCCATCGTCTTTTAACATCATCATTATCTAAGCGTCGTGTATCAATATCTCAGTCATCACTAATCCAACATACGCATTTCATGTTCCTCCTAACCATCACTATCGATCTTGCATCATGATTATCATAATATTTACATCCTTTACAGCTCAAAGGAAAAAGATGTATAACTTATATCTTGGCCCCATTTATTCCTCATGTACTCGCCAAAAAAAAAAAAAAATATAATAGCAATCACCCAACTTGTTTGATTTCCACTCACTCCACTAGTTGCTTCCTTTATCTTAATCATAACCGACAGTGGCCAACAACTAATAATAATTCCAAGTTTAATATAATACTAGTATCTTTTGATAAAAGGAACAAGATTGAGTGGTGAGTGTTTCATTCGGCCCACCTCCTTAACACAAAAAGAAATAACTCCACAGCAAAAGTTAGTCGACACATGTGTTACTTGTGACAACCCGGAAATTTCCAACCAAATTTAAACTTTAATCTTTATATGTTTCCGACACGATAAGCAATATTTGTTAAGTTAAATTGCAAGAATTTTAAACTATGTTCATACATTCATTCAACCTCGACCATGTTCCAACGATTCACGAACCATTAAACGAATATGATTATATATGTATATGTGTATATATATTATAACTTGAAACATAAACAAAATATTAGATTAAATACTTTATATGATTGTATCTGTTTCAAAATATTTATCAATGGAATTAGAAGATAAGATCAAATGATTGAATTATCAGATATATTGAATTATGATTACAAGTCTCTGTTGAAAGGCCCACGTTGATTTGAGAAATCTTTCCGTTTTAACAATATTCGGAAAATGGTAAAGTGATTTATAAATAAGAACAAATTGTCAATCATTGAGAACTAGACAAAGGATAGTGGAAGATTGAATCTCATAAAGACTCGATTGATCTATTTAGTTTCAAACGTACAAAAACGTTTTCAGTTTAAAAAGAACTTTATTATTAAAACGTAAATAACTTTTATAAATATCTAGAACCACTTTTGACAACTCATTACTTAACTAGTATGATAAAGATAACGATATTTATATTTTATTTTATTAAATATATATAACGATTTAAATTAATATTATATATATTTATACGCGTATTATACGTACATAGTTTTATACTTTTACTATACTTAAACTTTACCTTTACTTTATTTTTACTTTACTTTAACTTTAATAATTCACTTTAATAATTCATACTTTAATAATTCGCTTTAATAATTCATACTTTAATAATTCACTTTAATAATTCATACTTTAATAATTCACTTTAATAATTCATACTTTAATAATTCACTTTAATACTTCATACTTTAATAATTCACTTTAATAATTCAAAAATCTATTATAAATAGAATTCAATAGGTTTCATTATTTCATAGAAACTTGAAAATATTTTTCTCTAAACTCTCTCAATCAATTTACATATATATATTTACTCCGTATTATTTCAAGATATTATTAGTATACATAAAATATTACGACGGAGTGCTGTCCGAGTGATTTCGAAATTGTTTTTTCGAGTAGGATAGGATTAAGGAAATTATGGGTTATAGCTATGGAGGTGATTGAGTATGGTTCATGGGTATGCTCGTGAGGTCAATATAGTGTTTATCATTTCCGTTGCGTCTACGTACCTTTCCTGCAATATTGAATCTCAATATTGATACGTGAGTACTCATAATTTAACGTTTACATACTAATAGTGTATCCCTGACTAGTGCTCGAGTATTTAGGATTATACATGCTTGTACTTTTGATATTGCCCTTAGACAGGTTAGGTTGAATATTGAATTAGTTACACTTGCGGTTGAGATAAGGTATAAGATATGCATGTCCTTGAAAAGCTAGCGAAAAATTAAGGACTTTTCCTTTAGATATCGAATGGTTTCGATGAACGGATTAGAAGTTATAATCAATTGAATTTTCTATATTTTTATTAAAAATGATTATTATTATCGTCGTTTTTATCGTCGTTCTAGTTTTATCTTATTATTATCATTATTATTATCTTTATCAATAAAATGGATTTATCATTAAAAATTGTTATTTTTTTATTATTACTATCGTTATTATTGTTAAAGTTATAATTAGTATTATTATTATTATTATCCAATTATTATTATTATTATTATTATTATTATTATTATTATTATTATTATTATTATTAGTATTATTATTATTATTATCATTATTAATATATATATCATTATTTAAAAATGGATATTGTCATTGTTATTATTATTATTACTATATTATCATTAAGATAATTATTAGTATTATCGTTAAAAATGTTATAGTAACTATCATTATTAATATTAGTGTAATTAAAATAAATATTTGTAACACCTAATTATTTTGATTACTATTATTATCATTATTATGAACACGATATAAAAGACGATTAAAAGCTATTAAACGAAACGATTAGGAAATAATGAGTAAGGGTATCATGATGAAATTAAAATATTATAAGATATTGATTTAGATAAAATTATCGTTCTTATTATTTTTATCATTACTATTATTATTAAAAATATCGTTAGTATTAAAACTATCATTTTAACAAAAATTATCATTTTAATAGAAATGTCATTGTTACTATAAAATATCATTATTATTATTATTTTAAATAGAATTATTATTTTAAAGATAATATTAAAAATTATCGTAAATATTAAAGTTATCATAATTAGAATTATCGTTTTATCATAATGTCATCTTAGTAATTATAAATATTGATATTTTTATAATAATTATTATTATTACAAAATAATATAACTTTTACTTACTATCATTATAGATATTATTTTATCAAATAAATATGTGATACAAACATATTTTACTACGTGTAATAACTTACTTTAATAATACCTATCATATTATCTTTATGATATTAAATGAACCCTATAAATTTTATTACTTAATATATATAAAAGTATATTATATTATATAAATTTAATATAAAATTTTATTTATTAATAAATAAATTATATTATTTACTCTAATAAATCTTTTAAAAATATTTAAAAATATAAAACGACGATATTTAAACTATATATTAATCATGTATAGATTTTTGGAAATTATTTTGAGTCAAATTTACTTTTGTTGACTTTTGCATATTAGTCTCGAGCATTAGGATTGTGGTACACTATGACTTGGCCTAATTTGTTAGACAAATATTGACCAACACATAATTATATATAATTAATTTAGGTTCGTGAATCCGAGGCCAACCTTGCACTTGTTCAATGACGTTATATGTATTTTTACTACGAAATACAGTATGGTGAGTTTCATTTGCTCCCTTTTACTCTTTAAGTTTTTGAGCTGAGAATACATGCAAATGCTTTATTAACTGTTTTACAATATTTATATGCGTGAGTTTCATTTGATTCCCTTTTTTACTCTTTACGTTTTTGGGCTGAGAATACATGCAAATGCTTTATTAACTGTTTTACAATATTTATATGCGTGAGTTTCATTTGCTCCCTTTTTAAATGCTTTTGCAATATATATTTTTGGGACTGAGAATACATGCGCTGCTTTATAAATGTTTGACGATATAGACACAAGTAATTGAAACTACATTCTATGGTTGAATTATCGAAATCGAATATGCCCCTTTTTATTAAAGTCTGGTAATCTAAGAATTAGGGAACAGACACCCTAATTGACGCGAATCCTAAAGATAGATCTATTGGGCCTAACAAACCCCATCCAAAGTACCGGATGCTTTAGTACTTCGAAATTTATATCATGTCCGAAGGAGGATCCCGGAATGATGGGGATATTCTTATATGCATATTGTTAATGTCGGTTACCAGGTGTTCAATCCATATGAATGATTATTTTTGTCTCTATGCATGGGACGTATATTTATGAGAACTGGAAATGAAATTCTTGTGGTCTATTAAAATGATGGAAATAAATGATTATGATAAACTAATGAACTCACCAACCTTTTGGTTGACACTTTAAAGCATGTTTATTCTCAGGTGTTAAAGAAATCTTCCGCTGTGCATTTGCTCATTTTAAAGATATTACTTGGAGTCTTTCATAGCATATTTCGAAGAACGTTGCATTCGAGTCATTGAGTTCATCAAAGATTATTATTAAATCAATTTATAGTTGGATAGTGGATATTATGAAATGGTATGCATGCCTGTCAATTTTCGATGTAAAGAAATTTTGTCTTTTAAAAACGAATGCAATGTTTGTAAAATGTATCATATAGAGGTCAAATACCTCGCAATGTAATCAACTATTGTGAATCGTTTATAATGTATATGAACGGGTCCTTTCAGTTGGTATCAGAGCGGTGGTCTTAGCGAACCAGGTCTGCATTAGTGTGTCTAACTGATAAGTCGTTAGGATGCATTAGTGAGTCTGGACTTCGACCGTGTCTGCATGTCAAAAGTTTTGCTTATCATTTCAAGTCGGAAATCATCTGCTTATCATCCATAGGAAATTACCTGCTTATTATTATTAGTCTAGACACGTCTTGCTACATTAATTGCATGAGTAGTGTATAGACAAAATTCATATCTTAGCGTATCTGCTAAATCATATCTTATCGTATCTGTTACTTTAAACTTTGTCTGACATACCCCGCAAATTCCTCCGTAATCTATGAAATATTTTGATCTCTATATATAGATATCCTATGTAAATAGAATACCACCCGATAGCGGAAAAATCATTTTATATCGAAAATCCTTTATCCAATCGTACGAAATGGAATTTGTCATCAGTTCAAGTCACTCGGATTCTGAAATGGAATCTCACTCAAGCTCCGAAAGCAGTGTGACCGGAATGGATCAACCAATCAGTCATCACCTATTCTGGATGAATTGGGGATGGGTTCGTAGCCTCCTCAATCATTGGAAACAAGAAGAAGGCGATCCTTTCCATCCACCACATTGCCCTCTTGGCGAAGAACCTGAAGCACTTACCGGCGAACCTGTTCGAGACACCATTTTCTCTCTCATTTCCAGGGTATCTCGTCACGATTATATACTACATCAAATTCTAGATTTTATTTATCCTCTCGTTCCGACCGACAATCATCCTGGAATAATAGAAGAAGTCAACAAACTTCGCGCTCGGGTAGTGGCTTTGGAGAATATGGTGCAGAGATTACAAACACCAGCAGCAGCACCAGCAGCATAACCAGTACCACCATCATCAATGCCAACAGTACCATTACCACCTCCAACCACAACCGCGTTGTAAACCTCAACTTCACAATCTGTCCCACTAGCATCAACGTCATACGCACCATAGATACCAAGGAGTACCAACAACAATAACTGACGAAGCATTAATTCATAACTTCATTGGAGAAACATTCCGCGGCGATTATATAATCTCTAAAGTCTTACAGATTATCTAATCTAGCACTAACCATAAATCAGTTAAGCGAACCAAAATGATAGAAGGAAGAGTAGAAACCCTGACAAAAATGGTGTGTGATTAACAAGTTAAACTTGTTTTACCAACAGCATCAACAGTACCGTCAACGTCACCAGCATCGTCAGTACAGTCAACATCAGAATCAACAACACCTATAATATCACAAACTCCGTCAGTTCAAGAATCACCGTGGACATCATTACGAATCAATAACGCGTATATTGTATCAACAAGTTATGAAGAATTAACTCATTCCCTCTGAAGAAATTATATATATATTTTATATATATATATTTTGAAATAAAAAATAAATCTTTCCGTGCTAAGCTATTGTGTGTGAATCTTAACTACTCGGTTAATTCATATTACAAATATGCAATAATGTACGTCCCTCGCTCGCGACTTAACCATCGTTAACTACAATCTCTGTCTCAATTCAACAAATTCCAATTCCTAATAAATCAAGTATATATTTGATTTTACACTTCATCATTGATGTAACCGAAACTTTTCAGATAACATCATTCGTACTTTGAGAAGTTCACAAGAATTTAACGAAAACCAACATCACATCTCAACAAATAACGAAGTATTGATTCATAATTTCAATATTATTAAAGAAATACTTATGTAACCTCTAAAGCCTTCAAGGAATTATTCAATTCTAGTTCCAACCGTAAATCGAATGAGTTTAATTTAGTATTAACTCATTAAAATCTATGTTACATCTGAGGAGAATATATACATATATATTTTCATAAAGACTGTAATAAAATTCTTATGTACAAAATATTAATTGTGAAAATTTTTTAACGGGTAGGTAATACCCGAGAGATATATATAAATTCACAATTAATATGTTACATTCTTCGAATCAGATCAAGCAAATTATCAATTATACTTCCTACTTTCACAATAATATACATTCTTTCATAGAAATCAAAACAACCATACTCATTCAAACCCAATTACATATTCTGATTTTAAAATATCAGAATTCAATTCGAGATATAACCGGTACCATCACTTTTAGATTCCTACATCTTTCAAAGCTATACTTTGACTTCAAAAGTGTGTTAGAACATCAAACGTATACAAACAATTACAATCTGTGTTCAAACCCTTCGAAAATCTTTGAAGACACTTCAAATAATGAGCAATCGAGATGATGATCCAACCACATATTACCCACAGTTATGTACTTAAAAAGTTCTCGAAACCAAAGTCATAATTCAACACATATCTGTGTCAGATCTTTTGGCATTTATTAGCAAAAAATAACCTTGCAATTCCTTTGCAAAGTAGCAAATTATATCACAGCTCCAGCAAGACAACTTCGATTTTTTCATTCAGGGTAGCCTTATCATAATTTTGATATATGTGATTACCCTTTTGTTACTTGAGAACCTTTCATATTCCACCACATTAGCAATAAACTTACCAACAACTTCACTGATCTTGGGCATTCAGAAGAATCTTTATATTTATCGAAACCTCATCATTTACTCATCTGCCTCTTGTAACGAGAATTGCCATACGAATCATTGGGAATTAGCAATCAGTATTTTAAAATCTCACAGCATGTTGACGCCAACAGTTATACATAACGTCTATTTCCAAGGCTTACATACTTCGAATGTGAAGTTTCTGAAAAACACTCTGAACCGCGAACTAGTTCTCGAAATGCTGATGAAGCAACAAAAACTGTAAACGACCTTAGCAGTAAAAAGTTTGATGATAAAGATTAGTGTATTAACAAAGCTCAGAAATAGAGAAGTTTTGGAACTGGAAAACGGATTGAACAAAGTATGAAGGAGGCTGTGGACAAATCACAAAGACTGAACCTGCCTTCAAAGAATCCAAATGATTTAGTGTCTGCTGAAGTCATTAACGAATACCTTGCTCCTGACACTAAACCCTTACAGACAATATTCTTCATCATCCTCTGATATTAGAAATTCTAAGATATCATCGTATCTTTCATTATAAATATCCTCTATATTTCTGAAGATATCTCCATAACTATTCTTATCTGGAATCATTTATCTCTTTGTGCTATCTGTATTACATCAAAAAGGAAACTGTTTAGTTCCTATACTCTGTAAACCTTTGAGTTTAAAATATGAATGTTTTTGAAGTAGTGTTGGAAACTGAAACATGAGTTAGTATAATATAATGACACTTGATCAACGTGATTATATTACAGTAATTCATGCTGAGTTTCTAAATGAAACATGATGATTCACAGATCATAACGTCATCATGTGCTATGTTACACGACTCTTGTATTCTCTTTGATCTCTAAATATCAAGAAAATATTTCTTGATGATTCGGCCTTTTCCGAGGTATTCTGGTAATTTGACAAGTCAAGATCGTGTCATTACAATTTCCTTCCTAGAACATTAACAATGTTCATTCCGAAATTTATATCTACGAATTCTGGACCATTAAAAGCGGTGCTTAATCGCAAGAAGAAGAAACGGAAGGACAAAGCTCCGAACTAGAAATGGGAGTATAAATCATAGCAAATAGAAGAGAGCATTAACTGTGGATGACAATGATTATAGAAGAAGCAAGGACTTTGAAATATAAGGGAAGATATAAAACCCAACAACAACCCAGAAATCACAAACCGTATATATCAATGCATATAGCAACATAAAGACACGGGAGAACTAAAAACACTATAAAACCAAGAGTATAGTAGAAGTAAATAGATTCTTCCGGCGGTAGATGAAAAAGAAGAATGAACGATATGAAAGTTAGAAGTATATCGAGAATCAGAACTGGATGGAGCATATTGATGAATACTTTAAAATATGAGTTGAGGGGGAAAGAATAGAAGGTGATGAAACATGACTAGGAACTTAGAAATCAACAGATTTAACTCACACAATGGCGGAATAAGTGAATCAAACCCTCTAGTGAATAGGTTAAGTTTTTTTTTGATTAATTTAGTCAAACCACAACTAAATCAAGTGTGATTAGATCAACACCTAGAGCTATTATTCACCACCTGGGTGATTTGGACTGAGAGAGAATCGGAGGAGCTCACTAGATCTGAGTGTGTGTAACAAATGAGAGGCTTAACCTAAAATGAAGAACATAAGACTTTATATACCCCTGCTATTGACTCACCTATACGATTCATTCATCACACGTACGAGTTGGCTTCATCAGTCGTACGGGTGATCACTCACTCGTGTCTTCTCATTTAGGTTGTAATTGTGACTTAGCTCAGCATCAACCGTGCGTATGAGCCTGTCAGCTGTACTAGTGAGGCTTCACTCGTACGTCTGACTAAGTCTAGCATAGTTAAACATCTAAATCTCGTTCCTGCAGTTCCTGTAACCACATACAAACACGGATAGGATAATAACGAGCAATCATGGTGGCCTGTAAACTGTTGTACCTGCAATGGACGCGGGTAGATGTCCAGGAACTTGCATAAAATGCATCAACAGAAGGTGTGAGTTGTAAGGAAACGAAGGAGGTGAATTTATAAGAAAATCTCCTACAGAACAATTAAAATGGACGATCGCATTTAAAGCGGATCCTAATTCCCTTGATTACCGGAGAGTCAAATCTTATTAAGAAGATTTTCTTCAAATCCCTTGAAATCTGGGAATCAATCATATCTACGTTAAATGATAAGATGAATCTACACTTACCCATTTCACTCTTCTATGTTAGCTTCATTCGTACTCTTCATATAAATGGATTGTTTATCCAAATTATTCGCTGATGATAAAACTCTAATTTTCAGCCCGTATGCATCATGAAAACATACTTATTATCATTCACGACCTTTCCACTCAAATTTCGGGACGAAATTTCTTTAACGGGTAGGTACTGTGACAACCCGGAAATTTCCAACCAAATTTAAACTTTAATCTTTATATGTTTCCGACACGATAAGCAATATTTGTTAAGTTAAATTGCAAGAATTTTAAACTATGTTCATACATTCATTCAACCTCGACCATGTTCCAACGATTCACGAACCATTAAACGAATATGATTATATATGTATATGTGTATATATATTATAACTTGAAACATAAACAAAATATTAGATTAAATACTTTATATGATTGTATCTGTTTCAAAATATTTATCAATGGAATTAGAAGATAAGATCAAATGATTGAATTATCAGATATATTGAATTATGATTACAAGTCTCTGTTGAAAGGCCCACGTTGATTTGAGAAATCTTTCCGTTTTAACAATATTCGGAAAATGGTAAAGTGATTTATAAATAAGAACAAATTGTCAATCATTGAGAACTAGACAAAGGATAGTGGAAGATTGAATCTCATAAAGACTCGATTGATCTATTTAGTTTCAAACGTACAAAAACGTTTTCAGTTTAAAAAGAACTTTATTATTAAAACGTAAATAACTTTTATAAATATCTAGAACCACTTTTGACAACTCATTACTTAACTAGTATGATAAAGATAACGATATTTATATTTTATTTTATTAAATATATATAACGATTTAAATTAATATTATATATATTTATACGCGTATTATACGTACATAGTTTTATACTTTTACTATACTTAAACTTTACCTTTACTTTATTTTTACTTTACTTTAACTTTAATAATTCACTTTAATAATTCATACTTTAATAATTCGCTTTAATAATTCATACTTTAATAATTCACTTTAATAATTCATACTTTAATAATTCACTTTAATAATTCATACTTTAATAATTCACTTTAATACTTCATACTTTAATAATTCACTTTAATAATTCAAAAATCTATTATAAATAGAATTCAATAGGTTTCATTATTTCATAGAAACTTGAAAATATTTTTCTCTAAACTCTCTCAATCAATTTACATATATATATTTACTCCGTATTATTTCAAGATATTATTAGTATACATAAAATATTACGACGGAGTGCTGTCCGAGTGATTTCGAAATTGTTTTTTCGAGTAGGATAGGATTAAGGAAATTATGGGTTATAGCTATGGAGGTGATTGAGTATGGTTCATGGGTATGCTCGTGAGGTCAATATAGTGTTTATCATTTCCGTTGCGTCTACGTACCTTTCCTGCAATATTGAATCTCAATATTGATACGTGAGTACTCATAATTTAACGTTTACATACTAATAGTGTATCCCTGACTAGTGCTCGAGTATTTAGGATTATACATACTTGTACTTTTGATATTGCCCTTAGACAGGTTAGGTTGAATATTGAATTAGTTACACTTGCGGTTGAGATAAGGTATAAGATATGCATGTCCTTGAAAAGCTAGCGAAAAATTAAGGACTTTTCCTTTAGATATCGAATGGTTTCGATGAACGGATTAGAAGTTATAATCAATTGAATTTTCTATATTTTTATTAAAAATGATTATTATTATCGTCGTTTTTATCGTCGTTCTAGTTTTATCTTATTATTATCATTATTATTATCTTTATCAATAAAATGGATTTATCATTAAAAATTGTTATTTTTTTATTATTACTATCGTTATTATTGTTAAAGTTATAATTAGTATTATTATTATTATTATCCAATTATTATTATTATTATTATTATTATTATTATTATTATTATTATTATTATTATTAGTATTATTATTATTATTATCATTATTAATATATATATCATTATTTAAAAATGGATATTGTCATTGTTATTATTATTATTACTATATTATCATTAAGATAATTATTAGTATTATCGTTAAAAATGTTATAGTAACTATCATTATTAATATTAGTGTAATTAAAATAAATATTTGTAACACCTAATTATTTTGATTACTATTATTATCATTATTATGAACACGATATAAAAGACGATTAAAAGCTATTAAACGAAACGATTAGGAAATAATGAGTAAGGGTATCATGATGAAATTAAAATATTATAAGATATTGATTTAGATAAAATTATCGTTCTTATTATTTTTATCATTACTATTATTATTAAAAATATCGTTAGTATTAAAACTATCATTTTAACAAAAATTATCATTTTAATAGAAATGTCATTGTTACTATAAAATATCATTATTATTATTATTTTAAATAGAATTATTATTTTAAAGATAATATTAAAAATTATCGTAAATATTAAAGTTATCATAATTAGAATTATCGTTTTATCATAATGTCATCTTAGTAATTATAAATATTGATATTTTTATAATAATTATTATTATTACAAAATAATATAACTTTTACTTACTATCATTATAGATATTATTTTATCAAATAAATATGTGATACAAACATATTTTACTACGTGTAATAACTTACTTTAATAATACCTATCATATTATCTTTATGATATTAAATGAACCCTATAAATTTTATTACTTAATATATATAAAAGTATATTATATTATATAAATTTAATATAAAATTTTATTTATTAATAAATAAATTATATTATTTACTCTAATAAATCTTTTAAAAATATTTAAAAATATAAAACGACGATATTTAAACTATATATTAATCATGTATAGATTTTTGGAAATTATTTTGAGTCAAATTTACTTTTGTTGACTTTTGCATATTAGTCTCGAGCATTAGGATTGTGGTACACTATGACTTGGCCTAATTTGTTAGACAAATATTGACCAACACATAATTATATATAATTAATTTAGGTTCGTGAATCCGAGGCCAACCTTGCACTTGTTCAATGACGTTATATGTATTTTTACTACGAAATACAGTATGGTGAGTTTCATTTGCTCCCTTTTACTCTTTAAGTTTTTGAGCTGAGAATACATGCAAATGCTTTATTAACTGTTTTACAATATTTATATGCGTGAGTTTCATTTGATTCCCTTTTTTACTCTTTACGTTTTTGGGCTGAGAATACATGCAAATGCTTTATTAACTGTTTTACAATATTTATATGCGTGAGTTTCATTTGCTCCCTTTTTAAATGCTTTTGCAATATATATTTTTGGGACTGAGAATACATGCGCTGCTTTATAAATGTTTGACGATATAGACACAAGTAATTGAAACTACATTCTATGGTTGAATTATCGAAATCGAATATGCCCCTTTTTATTAAAGTCTGGTAATCTAAGAATTAGGGAACAGACACCCTAATTGACGCGAATCCTAAAGATAGATCTATTGGGCCTAACAAACCCCATCCAAAGTACCGGATGCTTTAGTACTTCGAAATTTATATCATGTCCGAAGGAGGATCCCGGAATGATGGGGATATTCTTATATGCATATTGTTAATGTCGGTTACCAGGTGTTCAATCCATATGAATGATTATTTTTGTCTCTATGCATGGGACGTATATTTATGAGAACTGGAAATGAAATTCTTGTGGTCTATTAAAATGATGGAAATAAATGATTATGATAAACTAATGAACTCACCAACCTTTTGGTTGACACTTTAAAGCATGTTTATTCTCAGGTGTTAAAGAAATCTTCCGCTGTGCATTTGCTCATTTTAAAGATATTACTTGGAGTCTTTCATAGCATATTTCGAAGAACGTTGCATTCGAGTCATTGAGTTCATCAAAGATTATTATTAAATCAATTTATAGTTGGATAGTGGATATTATGAAATGGTATGCATGCCTGTCAATTTTCGATGTAAAGAAATTTTGTCTTTTAAAAACGAATGCAATGTTTGTAAAATGTATCATATAGAGGTCAAATACCTCGCAATGTAATCAACTATTGTGAATCGTTTATAATGTATATGAACGGGTCCTTTCATTACTTTTGAAAAAAAATCGAAACAGAAGGATTGCAGGAATACTTCAATGGGTGGGTTTATGGTTAACCAAACATAAACAGCGGAAATAATGGTTGTTGATTAAGGATGATGACAGAACAGAAAGATGGAACAGCAACAGTACAATGATAATGAGGTTTATGTGTGGTGTTTGATCAAAACAATAAACAGAAGTGCAAGTGGTGGTGGCGGTATACGGTGATTGGACTGACAGAATGTAAAACGGACAGTAGTTGGCTTCAATGGTTAAATGGCGATGAAGTTGTGGTGTTGATGATGGTGCTACATGCTAGTGATCGATTAAGGTGGTGGTAGTGGTGATAGGTTCTTGGTTATAAAGATAATAGAGGGAGATATAGATATAGAAAGAAATGATGAGGGAGAGAGGAGTAGGAGATGGTGGTCGAGTTGTGGTAATTGAATATGGGAGATGACTTATTGAATGATTCTAAGACTAACAGCTAGCACTCATGTGATTTCTAGTTCAAAGATGTCGGCAGGAATGATCCTCATGTACAGAAAATATATATATAAAAAAAAATAAAAGCTGAATGGAGTTGTTGGAGAATTTGTTTTATAGTAAATATGCATTCGATATAGATTGGACCTGGTACAAATCATGAGCAGGAGGTTGACAATAGAAATCGAGTAATAAGAAAAAAAAATAAATAAAAAATGGAATCCGATGGGGACGTTAAACTGAATCCGAAATATATATGATATATGTATCTGTATTTATGTTTATATTCTATATATAGTTAGTATTAATAAATATATTAATAATAATAATAATACTAATAATTATAATTATAATTATATAGATAATAATAATAATAATAATAATAATCTTATCAATATCGATAAAAATAATATGATAACATTATTAATAACAAATAATAATAACAATGATTTATGATAATACTAGTAATAATATAACAAGCTATACATATCACTTTTATAAATAATAATAATGAAAGTATTGATAGTAATATTAATATAACAATTACGTTCAATCTTGTAATTAAGTTCGATATAATACAATTTATTAGTTATATCATATTTACTAATTATATTATATTGAATTATTTAATATTTATTTATTACAATATATATATAATAATATTTATGTATTGAACATATATATATTTATAGATTCATTTTAAATTACAAAATTATTATCATATATATTATTTTCCATATTTAATTCTGATGATTAAATTATAATTTATAATTTTAAATCATTGTATGTATTTACCTTTATATATATGTACATATTCAATTATAAGCAATTGTTCGTAAATCGTCGGGAATAGTCAAAGGTCAAAAGAATCCATGTAAATAGTTCAAAAATTTTGAGACTCAGTTTAATAGACTTTGCTTATCGTGTCAAGATCATCTGAAGATTAAGTTTAAATTTGATCGGAAATTTCCGGGTCGTCACAGTACCTACCCGTTAAAGAAATTTCGTCCCAAAATTTGAGTGAGGTGGTCATGGTTAACAATAAAAATGTTTTCATGACGAATGTGAGTTGATAAGTAGAGTTTTATTATCATTGAGTAGTATGGATAAATTCGATTATTTGAAGAGCGCGAACGAAACTATCATAAAAGAATGAAATAAGAAATAAAGATTTTTTTTAACTTTTGACGTAGTCAGGTTTGAATTCCGGAATTCAAGGGATTAAAGAAAATCTTCAAAATCTAAAAGATCTGATTCTTCGAGATTTAAGGAAATTAGGATCTCTTTAATTACATGCGATGATCTGTCCTGATTACTACGTCCGATATTTCCATTATAAATTCACCTTTTTCGTTCCATTAATTTTCACCACTTCTATACTCAATTCCCAAATTTAAAAGATTGTGAAAATGCTTAATCCAGTTCTGATTCTTGTCCTTATCCTTACTATCGCAACAATCATTCTCCTTTTTCCAACTTCCACTGGAGGAATCTGTTTTCTTCTACTTCGCCTTTGGGGTTATAGTGTTTTTACTTCTCCCGTGTCTTTATGTTGTGATAAACATTGATATACACGGTTTGTAATTTCCATGTTGTTTTTGGGCTTCATATTTTCTCTTATATTTTGGAGCTCTTTGCCTTTTTATTTTCTTCTCGACTCTAAGTCAAGCGAATAATGGTCCAGAATTCATAGATATAGAGTTTTGAATGATCATAATGTTCTAAGTAGGAAGGAGCGTAATAGCACGATTTGATTTGGTAAATTACCAGAATCACTGAGGATAGAACTATCAAGAATATATTTCCTTGATATGTTCAGAGGTTAATTAGAATGAAAAAGTTATGTAACATGGCACATGATGAGGGTGAGATCTGTGAACCATCATCACATTCCATTAGAAATTCAGCATGACTTACTGTAATATAATCACGTTGGCCGGGCGTCATTATATTATACTAACCCATGCTTCAATTCCCAACACTTCTCCACAATTCATTCGTAATTTATACTTAGATTTTACAGACGTTTCCAATATAATGGAATACAGAAAACACTAAGAGGTAGATAATTTTGGACAAGAATATTTATGAAAATATCCTCAGAAATATCGAGGATATTTATGATGATATTTTGGAATTTCTAAGTTCGAAAGTTGGTAAGGAAAAAATTTTCCGCAAGATTTTAACATGGCTTCGGAGCAGGATATTTTCTAAAGATTTTATCGGATACTGAATTATCTGGATTCTTTGAATGTAGGGTTTGGTCCTTATATTTGTCATTGGTCTCCTTCATGGTTTGCTCGATTCATTTTTTAGAACTCAGAGATCTGATTTGTAAGCTGGAGTGCTTTTTAGAATTTCAGAATGAAAGTTCATAATTCTATGAGATAAATGTTATATGTATACATATAATTGTTGATGTAGAAATGCTACGAGATTCAAAATACTGATTGCTGATTTCCTGTAATTGGTATGGTAATTCTTGTTACAAGATGCGGATGAGTATATAATAAGACTTCAATAGATAAATATAGTGATTTGTCGGAGAGATTTAGGCCAAGGAGCAACGAGGTTGCTGGTACGTCTACTGATAATATGGTGGGATATAAAAGGTTCCCCGGTAACAACAAAAGAGCACGCATATATATCAAGATTATAATAAGGCTAATCCGAATGAAAATCTAAGTTGACTTTCTGGAGCTGTGACAAAATTTGCTACTTTGAAAGGGATCGCAAAGTTATTTTCGGTAATAACAACGCCAAAGGAGCTAGCACAGATACGTGTTAAACGTTTACTCAGGTTCTGAGTGTTTTCAGGTGCATAACTATACGTATCAATCTTTCTTTCTGTAGATAAAGTGTGGTTGGTTCATCCTCTCGATTGAGATGTTTTCAAGAATCATGAAAGGTTTGAACGCAGATTGTAATCGTCGAGATACAAATGAGGTTTAAGATGAAATCAAGTGGCTAACTTGAAGAAATGTTTCGTTTCATATGTTATAATCAATATTTTAATTCATTTTAATTGTCCAATATCATTAGTCCACAGTCGATAGTCCACAGTTTAACAGTCCAATAATTCATATATAATTTAATATATAATATTCGAATTAATTAATACGTATCGTGACCCGTGTACATGTCTCAGACTCGATCACAACTCAAACTATATATATTATTGTAGAATCAACCTCAACCCTGTATAGCTAACTCCAGCATTACTGCATATAGAGTGTTTATGATTATTCTAAATAATATATAGATGCATCGATATGATATGTCAAAACCTTGTATACATGTCCCGATATTTAAAGTGCATAAAATAAATAACAGAAATTAAATGACGATAAATAAAATTGCGAGAATATAAATTCCGATAATTAAATTGTGATAAATAAAATGTAATCAGTTAGCTAGGAACAGTTAGCTAGGAACAGTTAGCGTGGATTCTTAACAAAATTTTTTTTATAGTTAATTTGTTTGTTTCTAACAAATTTTATTTTGTCAAATGTTTTGTTCATTATGCCACTTGTTGGATTCTGAGAAGTCAAAATCCAAATATGAAATTGAATAAAAATGGTTACTCTGTGGTGAACGGATTCGTATAGCTGTGGATGTGAGTAGGATAGTAAATGACTGTTGAATCAGATTCGAAGAATGTACAGTGTAACTTTTCAATGTGAAATCTAAATATTCCTCGGGTATTACCTACCCGTTAAAATATTTTTACCATTAATAGTTTGTACAAAAGAATTTTTAATTACAATCTTTATGAAAACATATATACATATATATTTACTTCAGATGTAATCATGGATTTAATGAGTTAATATGATATTAATCTCATTTGCTTTTCGATTTGAGCTAGAATAAGTAATCTTTAAAACTTCTAGAAACCACATATTCTTCACAGAATATTTCTTCTTCACAGAATATTTCTTCAATGAATTTATGGATCAATACTTCATCGTTAACTATTAGGAACCACATATTCTTCGCAGAATATTTCTTCAATGAAGTTATGGATCAATACTTCATCGTTCATTATTGTTGGTACTCCTTAGTATCTATGGTTTGTATGATGTTGATGTTCGAGGTATAGATTGTGATTTTGAGACGTGTGATGTCGAAACTTGGGTTGTTGGTGGTACTGGTGCTGATGATATTGCTGAAGCTGATACGTTTTGCACCATATTTTCCAAGACTATAACACGGGTGCGAAATTTGTTGACTTCTTCCATTATTCCGGGATGATTGTCGGTTCGGACGAGTGGATGAATAAGATCTAAAATTCGAGATAGTATATAGTCATGACGAGATACCCTGGAAATGAGAGAGAAAATAGTAATACGAATAGGTTCGCCGGTAAGTGCTTCAGGTTCTTCGTCAAGAGAGCAATGTGGTGGATGGAAAGAATCGCCTTCTTTGCGTCTCCATTGATTAAGAAGACTACGAACCTATCAGATGAATTGTGGATGGTTGATTGGCTGATTCATTTCGGTCACACTGCTTTCGGAGCTCAAGTGTGTTTCCATATCGGAATAGCTGTTGAGTTCAAGGGACTTGAACTAGTTACGAGTTCCATCTTGTACAGTTAGATAAAGGGTTTTCGATATGAAATGATTTTCGGATATCGGATGATATTCTAATTACATATATTATCTGTACATGGTACAGAAGATCCCGTAGATTACGGAGGAAATTAAGGAAACGTGTCAGATAAAGTCTACAGTAACAGATATGCTAAGATATGGATTAGCAGATACGCTAAGATATGAATTTGTCTATACACTATTCATACAATCAATGCAGTAAGATGTGTCTAGACTAAGAATGATAAGCAAGTGATTTTCGACAAGAAATGATAAGCAATACTTTTTGACATGCAGACCAGATTCAAGTCCAGACTCATTAATATAACCTAATAACTACTAGGTCGAAGTCCAGACTCATTAATGCATCCTAACAACTCCTAGTTAGACACACTAATGCAAGATCTGGTTCGCTACGACCATGGCTCTGATACCAACTCTAATGACCCGTCCTAATCTATCCAGACGAAGTCCACATCGATTATAAACGATTCACAATAGTTGATTTCATCGCGAGGTACTTGACCTCTATATGATACATTTTACAAACATTGCATTCGTTTTTAAAAGACAAACTTTCATTTCATCGAAAGTTGACGGCATGCATATCATTTCATAATACATCCAACTATAATTGACTTAATAATGATCTTGATGAACTCGATGACTCGAATGTAATGTCTTTTGAAATATTTCATGAATGACTCCAAGTAATATCTCTAAAATGAGAAAATGCAACTCGGAAGATTTCTTTCATACCTGAGAATAAACATGCTTTAAAGTGTCAACCAAAAGGTTGGTGAGTTCATTAGTTTATCATAAATAATCATTTCATAATTTTAATAGACCACAAGATTTTCATTTTCAGTTCTCATAAATATACGTCCCATGCATAGAGACAAAAATATCATTCATATGGATTGAACACCTGGTAACCGACATTAACAAGATGCATATAAGAATATCCCCTATCATTCTGGGAAATCCTTCGGACATGATAAAAACAACATCGAAGTACTAAAGCATCCGCTATAACGGATGGGGTTTGTTAGGCCCAATAGATTTATAAAATATTTTATAAAATTATTCTACATTGAGGTGTAACAAAAATATTTAAAGATACAACTCAGATTATAATTCGTAATTCGTAATCCATGCTAAACAGCATATGATAATCCATGCTAAACAGCATATAATAATCAATAGTTCTATTCCACAACCTGAGGTGTAACCAAAAATATTTGTTGATACAACTCAACATAGAATTTATTTTTGACATAACTATTTTGTAAATCAAAAAGTTCATTTATTTATCCCAAAAACATTTAAAGAGTTATAAAAATGGGATCAAATGAAACTCACACAAAATCAGTTTTAGTATTTGTATTCATTTCATAAAACAGTTATAAAACAGCGCATGTATTCTCAGCCCAAAAATGTAAATTGCAAAGCAATTAAAAAGGGAGTAATGAAACTCACTATACTGTATTTTGTAGTAAAAATACATATGACGACATCGAACAATGCAGGGTTGGCCTCAGATTCACGAACCTATATCATTTTTATATATATATATTAACACATATAATCGTAATCGAACAAATATATTTATTATTAGTGATATTAATAGTTCTTTTATATCATAAATTAATTTTTAATTTTAATCATTTTCATATTCTTATAATAATATTTAATAATAATAATAATAATAATAATAATAATAATAATAATAATAATAATAATAATAATAATAATAATAATAATAATAATAATAAAAATAATAATAGAACTAAAAATGATAAAATTTATACCATCATCATTTTATCATTATCTTTTCATGTATCGAAATCGTCTTGCCATCGGATTGTCAAAATCGTTCACCATAATCGTGTTTCTTCATTACATCTTAATCTCCATTATCAAATCATCATCAGCAATCCTCCATCCCGTCCTCATAGTTTAGTAGTATCATCATCTTCCTTCACGTAATATCATTACTTGTACCATCATCGTGATTTTATGTAAGTCACGTCATCGATCATCTCATCACTTCACCGTAATAATTTCATCATCATCTTTGATCATCTTTCGATTATCATAATCATCTTAATGATTCTTCATCATCATGCACAACATCATCATCTTCATCATTTTTGTTATTCATTCCACCGTCATCATCATGATTTTATACGATCATCATCAACATACATCATTACAATCATCATCATCTATGCCTTTCATGGTTTATGTCATTCAACCTTAATAACAACAGAATAATCATCATTCCCATTGTCAATTGAATGCAACATAATATGATATAATAGCAATGGTTCATTTACAAGTGGGTTCTTGTTAGAGACCTAAATCCAAAGAACTAGTCCACTAGCAGGCCCAAAAAAAAAAAAAAAATTACGACCCAACAACAAAATGTTAGCTCTCGGCCCAAAATGAAAACAGGAAAAAATAAATAGCGTCCCTCCTGGTATTCTTGATTTAGGCTATTCGAAAGGAACACAGAAATGGCATCGTCCATGCATCATCATTGTGTCATTCCCCACTACTCTAATTATAATAGAAGGTGCACATATTTTATTGTCTAACTTTGCAATTCCATAACCTGTTTTAATTTGAATCGAACAAAAACTGGTGGGGGTAGGTTCGTTTGGGGATAAAACAACATCACGTCATCTATCATCATGCATCATTATCATTATCATCATATCAATGGATCATCACCCATCCTCTTTTGTCATCATCATTATCTAAGCATCGTGTATCAATATCTTAGTCATCACAAATCCAACATACGCGTTTCATTTTCCTCCTAACCATCACTATCGATCTTGCATCATGATTATCATAATATTTACATCCTTTAGAGCTCAAAGGAAAAAGATGTATAACTTATATCTTGGTCCCATTTATTCCTCATGTACTCGCAAAAAAAAAAAAATATAATAGCAATCACCCAACTTCTTTGATTTCCACTCACTCCACTAGTTGCTTCCTTTATCTTAATCATAACCGACAGTGGCCAACTACTAATAATAATTCCAAGTTTAATATAATACTAGTATCTTTTGATAAAAGGAACAAGATTGAATGGTGAGTGTTTCATTAGGCCCACTTCCTTAACACAAAAAGAAATAACTCCACAGCAAAAGTTAGTCGACACATGTTTTACTTTTGAAAAAAAAAATCGAAACAGAAGGATTGCAGGAATACTTCATTGGGTGGGTTTATGGTTAAACAAACGTAAACGGTGGAAATAATGGTTGTTGATCGAGGATGATGACGGAACAGAAAGACGGAACAGCAACAGTACAATGATAATGAGGTTTATGTGTGGTGTTTGATCAAAACAATAAACAGAAGTGCAAGTGGTGGTGGCGGTATACGGTGATTGGACTGACAGAATGTAAAACGGACAGTAGTTGGCTTCAATGGTTAAATGGTGATGAAGTTGTGGTGTCGATGGTGGTGCTACATGATAGTGATCGATTAAGGTGGTGGTAGTGGTGATCGATTCTTGGTTATAAAGATAATAGAGGGAGATATAGATATAGAAAGAAATGATGAGAGAGAGAGGAGTAGGAGATGGTGGCGAGTTGTGGTAATTGAATATGGGAGATGACTTATTGAATGATTCTAAGACTAACAGCTAGCAATCATTTGATTTCTAGTTCAAAGATGTCGACAGGAATGATCCTCATGTACAGAAAATATATAAAAAAAAATAAAAGCGGAATGGAGTTGTTGGAGAATTTGTTTATAGTAAATATGCATTCGATATAGATTGGACCTGGTACAAATCATGAGCAGGAGGTTGATAATAGAAATCGAGTAATAAGAAGAAAAAAAATGGAATCCGATGGGGACGTTAAACTGAATCAGGAATATATATGATATATGTATCTGTATTTATGTTTATATTCTATATATCGTTAGTATTAATAAATATATTAATAATAATAATAATAATAATAATAATAATAATAATAATAATAGTAATAATAATAATTATAATTATATAGATAATAATAATAATAATAATCTTATCAATATTGATAAAAATAATATGATAACATTGTTAATAACAAATAATAATAACAATGATTTATGATAATACTAGTAATAATATAACAAGTTATACATATCACTTTTATAAATAATAATAATGAAAGTATTGATAGTAATATTAATATAACAATTACGTTCAATCTTGTAATTAAGTTCGATATAATACAATTTATTAGTTATATCATATTTACTAATTATATTATATTGAATTATTTAATATTTATTTATTACAATATATATATAATAATATTTATGTATTGAACATATATATATATTTATAGATTCATTTTAAATTATAAAATTATTATCATATATATTATTTTCCATATTTAATTCTAATGATTAAATTATAATTTATAATTTTAAATCATTGTATGTATTTACCTTTATATATATGTACATATTCAATTACAAGCAATTGTTCGTGAATCGTCGGGAATAGTCAAAGGTCAAAAGAATCCATGTAAATAGTTCAAAAATTTTGAGACTCAGTTTAATAGACTTTACTTATCGTGTCGAGATCATCTGAAGATTAAGTTTAAATTTGATCGAAAATTTCCGGGTCGTCACACCACAGATACCAAGGAGTACTAATAAGAATCAAAGATGAAGTATTGATTCATAACTTCATTGAAGAAAGATTTTGCGGCGATTATGTAATCTCCAAAATCTTAGAGATTATTCTGATTCTGATTACAAATCAGATGAGTGAACAGAGACAGTAGAGTAGAAACCCTGACCAGAATGGTTCACGATTTACAAGCTAGACTCGTTTTACCAACACCATCAACAGTATCGTCAACATCACCAGCACCGTCAGTACCAACAGCATCTATAATATCACAAGCTTCGCCAGTTCAAGAATCACCGTGGACATCATTACAAATCAACAACGAAGTATTGATTCATAATTTCAATTTTATTGAAGAAATACTTCGTAAAGGTTATGTAATTTCTAAAGTTTTAGGGATTATTTAATTCTAATTTCAACCGTAAATCAAATGAGTTTAATTTAATATTAACTCATTTAATATATGTTACATCTGAAGAAAATATACACTTATGTATTTTCATAAAGACTGTAATAAAATTTTTGTACAAAATATTAACTGTGAACTTTTTTTAACGGGTAGGTAGTACCCGAGAGATATATATAAATTCACAATTAATATGTTACATTCTTCGAATCTGATTCTGCAATCACCAACTATACTGTAACGACCCTGGATTTTCCAACTTATATTATTAATATTTATTATTAATACTTGCGTTGTACTAAATGTATTCTTATACATTTTACTTGTTACCGTATTTGACTTTTCGTTGTCCCGACTTGTCTTTGTGACACACGCTTTTCACGAATAATATTTAGAATATTATTTACATTCATGATTTATCTTTATTAATCATTTCTAATTAACTAATGCAAGTAGTTAATTACTTGGGCTTTATTTATTTAATTGTTACATACTTGGACTTGGGCTTTTATTAATGGATTTAGACTTGGAAGCCCACCTTACATTTCTTAATGGACTAGTTGTGAGCCCACTATATTACTAGTAACTTATTAATGTTAAGCCAGTTTAATTAAGTTAAATGAGGAGACAAAGTTTGCAAGCATGCTTGCACCTCTTTCCCATGTACTTGGCCTTATACTCCTTCCTAGCATTACCACCCTCCCATACATGAAAGCATAAACTTGATCACCCCTTTTTTAGCCTTAGGACCGTCGGCCTTGTTGGGAGAAAGGAGATCAATTTTCATTTTTTTATTACTTATACACTAGTATCTTACTTCATTTTTACACACACATACTTACATCACTTTTTCTCTCAACTTTCTCTCTAAACTTTCTCTCTATATTGTAAGTAACATATCTTTTTCTTTCTTCCTTTTTCCTTTGACAAACCGAAATCCATCATCATCATTTAGTTGTTATTGTTAAAGATTAAACTCTCTAGTTTGTATCTTCATGAACCTTGCTTCTTCCATCTTTTGTTTGATGAAGAACCAAGAACAAGGATCTAAGTTTTTATAACTTATGGTTCTACACTTAAAGTATTATAAAGATATAAAGTTCATAAGCTTTAAGATCTTACTTGTGTTCATGTTTTGTAAACTTAAGGTTTATTTTCTTAAGATCCAAGCTTGACTTGAATCTTCTTAAGTATGAACAAACATGAACTTATTACTTGCAACTTTAGTTTAATTCTTCATTTTATTTATTTATTTTTGTGATGTATAATTTTGGTCAAGTATTACTAGTTACTCTTGATCTCATTTTTCTTGAAACTAAAGTTAAACTTTGTAAGTTCAAGAACATGGAAGTTAAACTTTCTAGTTATAACTTCATACACTTATGTTAGATCTAAGTTTCTATAGCTTATGGTCTTTCAATTTTGTCTAAAACAAGAGCTCATAAGCTTACATACATTTTCAAGATGAAAATCTAAGTTTCATAACTTATGGTTTCATTAAAGTAAAGATCTAAGTTCTATAACTTAGGGTTTAACTTAAGAACACTAGATCTAGACTTTCTAGTCTAGAATCTTCAAGATCTAACTAAGATCTAAGTTCTACAACTTAAGATCTTGTTTATTTAGTTTACTTTCAAGTTTATAGCTTAATATTACTACTTGAACTCATGTGTGTGTCAGATCTAAGATCTTGATGTAACTTTGGTTCATCAACCTACTTGCAACCCTTAAATGAGTTGTGCTACATATCTTAGACATACACTAGTGTCATGATGGTCAAAACTTGGTAAAGATGATGCAAACACATCAACGAGTTGTACATTTGAAGCTATAAGCATCAAGGATGAGAACCGTGATGAGCATCAAGCACTAAGAACCCACCGGAACACTTTGCTTACTGTTTTCTGGGTCTGATCAGGCTACCTGGGTTACTGTAAAGTTGATTTCCAGTTAGTTCGGTTCGAGTAGATGATGAGGCCTCGTCTTAATCCGAGTTACGGTTTAGGATTTATAGCCTTCAGAAAATCACTACGCCCTTTTAACGTTGTGCTGAAATTTTTGACCTACTCGCACTTAAACCGTCGCCACGGTCAAACGAAGACGATTTTGGTTCTGGAAATTGGTCAGAAACTATAGGACTCATATACGGAGCCATATCCACTGGTCTCACCTCATTTCAGTTTGTATAGAGGTCGTGGCGACTGAACGAATTCAGGCTTTTGTTTCAAACTCTACTCTTGATTGAAACTTACTTTACCCTTTTTGACTTATGATGAATGATGATGATACTTAAGACCTAATTTACATACTTTTAAACCTTTTGGGAACGATTTACTGACTTAGTAACTTTTGACTTAGGTTGAGGACCTTTCGGACCAACTACGTGCTTACTTATCTCGTACCGACTTTACTACTTTTCACTGTGAGTTATAGCATCCCTTTTTACTTTAACTATTTTGGGAACTGAGAATACATGCGCGTTTTATGTTTTACATACTAGGCACGAGTACTTAAAATTTATATATGTGTGGGTTATACAACAGCATTAACTTTTCCCTTAGCTCGGTAACGTTTAGTCATTGGTCTTTGAACCGGTGAGCGCGAATCTTAGATATGGATCCATAGGGTTTGACATCCCCACTCGGGCTAGTAGCGCTAGCATTTAACTGGTGTTTAATACTTCGTAAACATACGTACTCGCCAATTGTACTTTTAGGGGGTGATATTACATTAAGTTAGTTACCAAGTGTCCACGGTTGAACATATACTTTTCATACTGTTTTGAAATACGAAATCTCGTGGCCTACCTTACATTACTGTTATTCTTAAACTATAGCTCACCAATATTCGTGTTGATGTTTTAAGCATGTTTTCTCAGGTGCTTAGAGGTTTGGTTGCTTGCGCTGTTGTTGTATTGCTGTGTAGACACCCGCTGTTTCTGTTAGAGATGTCTCGGCATGAAACATTTATTTTGCATTCAAACTATGTTACTTTTAAAATAATGAATTTGTAACGACCTACGGGTCTCGTACTTATGTTAATTGCTTCTATTCGTAGAAGCCTACTTTCGTATGTTAAACATTTGACGTTGGTTATGACGTCACCTTTTTTTATGAATGCAAACTTATTTTAAAACAACATATAGTGTTTGACCTTGTAATGATCCTGTTGTTGATGATCCGTACACGTTAATTTTGTACGGGGCATCACATTTGGTATCAGAACATTGGTTGTAGGGAATTAGGTTGCATTAGTGAGTCTAGACTGGACCGAGTAGGATTCACTAATAGGACTTATCTACAACTTGCTAGTTTGCTTGTTTCTGCGGAACTTGCTGCATGCTGCTGCTTACTTTTACTTCTATATGCCGTATACTGCTACTTGCTTTCACTACTGCATGCTACTATCTGCTTTCGATTGCATGATACTTGTCATTATTGCCATGCTACTTACTGCTATAGATGATCTAGACTGTCGTAGTTACTTTTCCTAATACGTGCTTGCTATATGACTTACTGACATGAAAAAAGTTATTTTTCCTTGTTTAGATGTCAAATATCCCGTCCATCATCATTGACTTGGAGAGCGACTCGGATTCATCTGCCGCCTCGCATGCAGCTACTGCCGACTCACAGATCCCGTCATCGCTACCTTCCAGTGACTCTGGTGATTCATCCTCTGGGGACAGTAGCCACGTACCTGACCTAATGATCATCTTC
The DNA here is from genome assembly GCF_046630445.1 of Rutidosis leptorrhynchoides. Classification (NCBI taxonomy): domain Eukaryota; kingdom Viridiplantae; phylum Streptophyta; class Magnoliopsida; order Asterales; family Asteraceae; genus Rutidosis; species Rutidosis leptorrhynchoides. The sequence continues at coordinate 245,579,102 of NC_092337.1, forward strand.
GACAGAGACGAGGAGCCAGAGGAGGTTCCAGCTCCACCTAACCCAGGACTCCCGGAGCCACAGCACCATTCCGGTGGTGCTGTGATTCTTGGGGAAAATGGGGACGGTCCTTTCCGCAATGATCGAGGACATTGGGTCAGTCGCCTTCCTAATGGACGTGTCGTGCTGATCCCGCCTTGCAGATACCGACTAATGACCACCGGTCGAGCAGATCCACCCTCAGATAGTTCAGACGACTCATCATCCGATAACTTCAGCGAGGAGGATTCCGACGACAATTCCGACGAGGACCCTGAGGAGACGCCCGTGCAGCCGCCCTCTACGCCGCCGAAGAAGCGGTATCGTTTCGATGGTACTGTTATTCTGGGGGTTAACGGAGGTAGGTCGTTCGTTAACGCACATGGACTGAAGGTTAGAGTTACCGCCCGTAAGCGGGTTGTGCCTTACCCTGCCGATCCATTCGTGCGCAAGGCTTCTTGATATGCAGCATCTACTTCTAGTGCTGGACCGTCTGCACCACCAGCTCCACCAGCTCCACCAGCATCATCTGTACCACTAGCTCCACCTGTACGGTCTACACCGCCTGCCCCACCAGCATCCCTCGTTATCTAGGAACTGACGAGGGAAGTGCATATCCTCTGTGCTCGGGTAACTGAGCTCGAGGAACAGGTGTACCACATGATGGACATCCTTTACCCACCGTCACCATAGAGCTATTGTATTAGATTTCATTATGTAATATGGTTTGTAGTTTCATGTTTTACTCATGTATTGTACGAACCGTATGCGAATGTATGTCACTTTCTTATTAATGAATGGAACTTGGTGTTGTTTAATTTCTGTACGGTGTTCTATTTACGTTACTATATGATGATTTTGTGGTATATGTATCTAGTTGCATTACTTATTTAGCATGTGTTGTGTTGATTCCATGTTGGTTACCATATACCGTATTATTATTTATTGAATGCTGGATTTTGACTTAAGTCGAAATTTCTATTTCGAAGATCAATGGCAAATGGAAGATCAATGCCCACAGCAGCACAGATTGAGGAGATGATAACTGAACGAATAGCCGCTGCAATTGCGAATGTCAACCCCCAAGCTCCACCTGTTAACCAGCACAATCATAACGGGTGTACCTATAAGGAATTTCAAAGCTGCAAGCCCTACAATTTCAGTGGTACTGAGGGGCCGGTTGGACTGACGAGGTGGTTTGAGAAATTGGAAGCTGTGTTCCGTGTGAGCAACTGCTCAGAAATGAACAAGACTAAGTATGCCTCCTGTACACTTTCGGACGGCACTTTAACCTGGTGGAACATACTTGCTCAGGCTAAGGGTATTGACGAGGCTTATGCTACACAGTGGAAGGAATTTAAGGGGGCTATGATCGAGGAGTACTGCCCCAGAACAGAGATTCAGAAAATGGAAGCTGAGTTTTGGGAGTTGAAGGTTGTGGGAACCGATCTTGACGGTTATAACCGAAGGTACTTGGAACTAGCTTTGATGTGTCCCACGATGGCACCCCGGAATTTAAGCGCATGGAACATTATTTGTGGGGACTTCCCAAGTCCATCCAAGGAAATGTCGCCTCTTCAAAACTAGCTGATGTCCCGGAAGCTATGCACATGGCACACACCCTGATGAACCAAATTACCAGCAAAGAACCAGAGAAAGGGAAATCCGAATCGGGAACTAGTAATAAGAAACGTAAGTGGGACAGCAACAAGGGAAGGGTCTTTGATCAAAACCCAGCTAAGAGGCAGGAAAGTTTCAAGGGAAACAACTCCAACCCGAACCCTAGCTCAAACCCTAACTACAAGGGTAGTCTCCCGCAGTGCAAGAGATGCTACAAGCATCATACCGGGTACTGCAACGTGGTCTGCGAAAAGCGTAAAAGGACTGGGCATATTGGCAAAGACTGCAAGATCACCACCCCAACTGTGAAGACAAACCCTAGTGGATCAAGGAAATGCTATGAGTGTGGACAACAGGGCCACTTTAGGAATGAATGTCCAAACAAGAGAAAGGACGGCGGGCCAGTGCGTGGAAGAGCTTTCAACGTAAATGCAAGGGATGCCCGTGAGAACCCCGACTTGGTTACAGGTATATTCACTATCAACAATCTATTAGCTTCTGTCCTATTTGATACTGGTGCTGATAGGAGTTATATATGTAGACACTTTTGCTCTAAGATAAATTGGTCGTTAGTTCCTTTAAAGGAGAGTATGCTTGTTGAGGTAGCCAATGGGAAACTTGAGAAAGTTGACCAAATTAGCCGAGGAGGTATTATCAACGTAGCTGGTGTGGATTTCGAGATTGACTTGATACCATCAAATTGGGAAGTTTTGACGTGATTGTCGGTATGGATTGGTTGACCAAGGTAAGGGCTGACATTATCTGTGGAGATAAAGTTATTCGTATACCACACTGAGATGGTGAGCCACTGATTATTTACAAAGAGAGATGTAACTCGAAGCTGAACCTCATTAGTTTCATGAAAGCACAAAAGATCATGAAGAAAGGACGTCTCGCTGTTTTAGCACATGTGAAAACATTAGAAACCGAGGTGAAGAGCGTGGATGATGTACGAATTGTGAACGAATTTCCTGATGTCTTTCCGGAAGAATTGCCTGGATTATCGCCATCAAGAGCAGTGGAGTTTCAGATCGATTTAGTGCCAGGAGCTGCACCTGTAGCTCGCGTACCTTATCCACTAGCACCTTCCAAAATGCAAGAGTTGCAGAGTCAACTACAAGAACTGCTAGACCGTGGATTTATCCAACCAAGTTCATCACCTTGGGGCGCACCTGTTTTATTTGTGAAGAAGAAGGATGGATCTTTCCGCATGTATATCGACTACCACGAACTCAACAAATTGACGATCAAGAATCGGTATCCCCTTCCCCGAATTGACGATCTTTTCGATCAGCTGCAAGGATCAAGCGTTTAATCTAAGATCGATTTGCGATCCGGTTATCACCAGTTGAGGTTGAAGGAGAGTGATGTGATGAAAACTACGTTCAGAAACCGTTATGGTCATTATGAGTTTCTCATGATGCCATTTGGTTTAACCAACGCACCTGCCGTGTTTATGGATCTCATGAATCGTGTATGCAAGCCATACCTGGATAAGTTCGTTATCGTCTTCATAGATGATATCCTCATCTACTCCAAAAGCGAAGAAGAACATGAGCAACATCTTCGACTAGTGTTGGAACTCTTGAGACAAGAGCAACTTTATGCCAAATTCTCTAAGTGTGAGTTTTGGTTGAAGGAAGTCCAATTCCTGGGTCATATTGTGAGCGATTAAGGTATCAAAGTTGATCCCACAAAGATTGAAGCTATCAGCAAGTGGGAAACCCCCACTACTCTGACTCATATCCGCCAATTTTTAGGTCTCGCCGGTTACTACCGAAGATTTATTGAAGGTTTCTTACTGATTGCGCGTCCTTTGACCGCTCGGACTCACAATGGGAAGAAGTTCGTTTGAGAAACTGAACACGAATCAGCATTTCAAACCTTGAAGCAGAAGTTAACTACCGCGCCAATCTTATCACTTCCTGAAGGCAGTGACGATTTCTTCGTATACTGTGACGCCTCGAAAAATGGTTTTGGTTGCGTATTGATGCAAAGAACGAAGGTCATTGCTTATGCTTCTCGTCAACTGAAGATTCACGAGCGAAACTACACTACTCACGATCTCGAACTTGGAGCCGTTGTTTTTGCGCTCAAATTGTGGAGACACTATCTTTATGGAACTAAAAGTACTATTGATGTTATGTGAGGTGTATATGAAATAGCTTATATTTTACTAGGAAAAACTATTAAATACGATACAATTTTACACAAGATATTTATTTATTTATAGAATGGATATACCTAAACCTTGCTACAACACTTATAGGCAGTGTACCTAATCGTACAGTAGTGTAGTTTTTAGTAAGTCCGGTTCGTTCCACAGGGATACACTTAAACAAGCTTAACTCTATATTAGTTTTAATTTATAAAAATACAAATATATATATAAGTAATATTATTATTGTAAAAAGGGGTTTTTTACCGTTTATTGACCGGTTTGTCGATTTTTAAAACTTTAGTCACAGTTAAAACCTAATGTAAAATATTAAATAAACAAAAGACTTAATTTAAAGCGTAAAGTAAATAACGATAATGAAATTACGATAAATAAAAGTGCGATAAAATAAAATTACGATAATTAAAGAGTACGAAAATTAAAAGTGCAATTAAATACAATGACAATAAATAAAAGTGCAATTAAATACAATAATAATAAATAAAAGTGCAATAATTAGAAGTGAAATTAAATATGAAAATAAAGGAATTATGCTTAATTAAACTTCCGTAATCATGATGTTTGACGTGTTGATTTTAGTTTATTCCCATGGGTTAATTGTTCTTTGTCCTGGATTATTCAATATGTCCATCTGGTTTTGTCCATAACAGTCCATCAGTCATAAATATAAAGTGCGATTGTCCTCGTCAAATTATCCTTATACCCGAAGTCAAATATTCCAACTAATTGGGGACTTAAACTGTAACAAGGTGTTAATACTGTTTAATAATTACACCAGGATATCGACTGCGTGTAATCCAAGGTTTTAATACTTTGTTAACAATTACGCCAAGTGTCCTTGTACATAATTTCACCCCTGTTTTAATAATTCTATAGACTATTAATCCATTCCCGTGTCCGGTTAAATGAACGATTATTCGTACATATAAATATCCAGCCCATCGTGTCCGATCGAGTATATATGGTTATTTATAGGGATGTCCAATTGTAAATCTTTATATTTAAATTAACAAACTATCATTTAGTTAAACAAATATAAAGCCCATTAATAGCCTATAGTCTAATTTCCACAAGTGTCGTTCTTTTGTCCAAACCTCAATTATGGTACAAAGCTCAATTACCCAATTTTAAAATTTTTAGCCCAACATCATGATTACTTCGGTATTAAATAAGCATAATAATAACTTAGCTACGAGACATTAATGTAAAAAGGTTGAACATAACTTACAATGATTAAAAATAGTGTAGCGTTACACGGACAGAATTTCGACTTACACCCTTACAACATTCGCTAACATACCCTTATTATTAGAAATTAAAATTAAAATTAAAATTAAAATATAATATATATATATATATATATCGTATGATGAATGAGGAGAAAAAGATGTGTTAAATGATGAACCAAAGCTCGAAATTTATAGGCCTGTGGGCTGTAAAAGGGGCTCATGAGATCGCATGAGTTTTGCTCTTCAAGGCCATGCGATCGCATGGCCAGCTGGGGAGGCTCACATGTTGTTGTTTTCTTCTGCCGACGGTTTTTATAATATAATATAATATATATATTAATTTTAAGAATTAATTATATATTATATTATATTCATGTGCATAGTTGACTTGTAATTTTTAGTCCGTTGTGTCGAACGTTGAGAGTTGACTCTGGTCCTGGTTCCGGATTTTCGAACGTCCTTGCGTATAATTTAATATCTTGTACTTTGCATTTTGCTTCTTGTACTCTTGTAATTTTGAGACGTTTCTTATCACTAATTGGAACCTCTTTGATTGTACTTTGTACTTTTGAGCTTTTTGGTTGTTTGCGTCTTCAATTCGTTAAATCTGTCTTTTGTCTTCACCTTTTATTATTTAAACGAATATCACTTGTAAATAGAACAGTTACAACTAAAATCTTGTCTTTCTTGAGGGATAATGCTATGAAATATATGTTCGTTTTTAGCATTATCAAATATTCCCACACTTGAGCGTTGCTTGTCCTCAAGCAATATAGTCTTGAAATATACTAGAATCACTTCTTTATTCTTCACACTTTGTACATCAGTGATTTCTATACGGCGGTATAAACAATGGTAGTAACGATGTGGTTTACAGTCCCACATGACTATAAAAAATTAGATCCTTTAAGGAAATTGGATCTTTATGAAAACATTTGATCTTTTTAAAAATTCAATCTAGCTTTTATCCTAGATAAGTTTTCCAGAATAACCCTTCACCGGTGTTTGCAAATTGTTTTTGTGGGTTTGGTGGGTTTCAGATTTGAAAATTTTAGTTCAAAACTTGCGGTTTTGTGTCACCCACTTGCTAACCTTGTATTGGGAAAGCAACACGTCCAATATACTTGCTCCTTATATTACCTTTCGATAAACTACCGTCCGGTTGTAAAGGAAAGCGTTGGACAAGCAACTGTTAAGGCAATGTCCCCTGACATGCTTTTAATTATGGTCTATAACGTATCAGATGCAATTACTATCCTTGGTAGGAGCAATAGTAAAGCTCACCCTTATGGTTTTTCGGTCTGGCACAAGGTCCTGTCTTTGACCATGCTATACAACCACCGTTCTTATGGTTGACACCCGATTTAGTTCAGGTGACCTAATGAATTCCAGGTGAATTCCTAGGATTTTACGTTCAATGGTAATGAACGCATTGAAAATGGTTTTCAGAAAACAAATCGGTTTGTAATTTTGATAAAAATATTTTCTCGTTCAAGCTCGAGTTTAGATATCATCAAATTCCATGAGTTTGTAATTCTCAATCTTTAAGGTCAATCTCTAGGATTGAGTAATATCAGGCTTAAAAGCTGATTTTTGATCTTTAAGGAAATTATCCTTTCTAGGGCTCTGATTCATTAGTCTTATCCAGCTAATTTGCACGGCGTCCTCCCCATTTTACGAGACAGATCCTCTCATGGTTAGGATAAGTCTGACCACTTGGCGAACCTGTTTTATGCTGAGGTCCGTGGATTTCTTGCTGATTTTAGAGATGACTTTTCTAGATTTTTCGTCAACCTACAGCTGGTCTGGACGACAACTTCATGACCTAAATCAAAAAGCGCGTTTCTTTTTCGGAAGAGTTTACTTCCTTTTAATGATGGAATTGATTCATCGTGTAGATCCATCTTTCTTTCAAATATATTACAGTAAATCGGGTAAAACTGATTAAAATCGTCCAAAACAAAAGTATCTTCAGTTATTTGTTACAAAAATATGTGTGATATATGTTTTAAATAACTTGGTAAATTTTCCCACACTTGGCTTTTATTTTCCTTTTTATTGTCCTCTATTCCATTTTAAATGAATTCTAACATTTTGGTTTGTTTCTCAATTTATGTCCTTTCCAAGGTAACAATAATTTCGGTGTTAACACCTAGTTTTATCTTTCATAATTATGCATAAACATGATTTTGAATTCATTTAATTGAAAATTTTGAAAAATTTTACTTGAATTGGGTAGTCAGTATATAAGACTAGGGCTGTTCTTTATTATCAGAGAGCACTAGATTCTAATACAACTACTGCGTTACTAGTATTTCTAATGGTAACCAAGTGTACAAGTTAAAAATTTTTAAAATTCCGAAAGAATTTAAACCCTTTCCACACTTAAGATCTTGCAATGCCCTCATTTGCAAGAAATCAGTAACATTTTAAATTATTGAGGGTGATTAGCGTAGAAAAATGATTAAATTTTACCAAAATTTCCAAACATATTGGCATTTGTTTGCTAATTGATAAATGGTGCACATCATTTGTTCATTCCGTCTTGTTGTTTCATCACATTTGTTTTTCGTTTTGTCGTCAAAAGTACTAGCTTTTGCTGAACTTAATGCCAGTCTTTGAAAATGCGCTGTTTTACCCTGTTTTGTACAATTGACAATATACATACAATACAAATATAAACATGCATGACAATTTGAAATGGGACTTAATATCCCACTTTCAAATCCTAAATGTGAAATATTAGTACACAATAATAATAAAAATGATAAAAATTACATAAATATATCCAATAACATAAGTTTAAACATGAAAAAGTAAAAAGATAAAAACATAAAAATCATAAAAATAACCAATGGAACCAAATCAGTCTGGATAGGGGTTCCAGTTCATCTCATCAGGTGGGTTCCATTGTTGGTTATAGGTGTTCTGATAGGCTTGGTTATAGTCATACCGGTTAAAGGGTGGTCAGATGTCGGGGTTGTGTGGCGGAAAATGAGCAGGTCGAGTAGGCACGTAATTATTTGGTACCTGATATGATAGCTGGCTCATGATTTGGTGCTGATGAACTAACCAGCTATCGTGTTGGCGTCGCCTATAGTCCTCGTATACTCGCTCGGAGTTCCACTGCTCGTACATACTATGTCTGGCCGCGCTCGTCATTGCTTCCTCATCTATACGAACATGGACGTCAAGAATAGCATCTCGAAAGACATCCCTAATGTCTTCCGCTTCCTCCATTTCCTTGTCTGAGCCTCTCTCTACCTGAGGATGATTACTTTAATAGGGAATTGCCTGGTTGCGTCTACTCTTCAATATCTTAGCACCCGTATAAACCCGCAATCCTATGGTCTTATCCTGTTCTCTACAAACCTGTAATGGACCCCCTTGGTTCCTATCAACACCTAAATACTCTCCAATGAGAGTAACAAAAATACCTCCTCCTATTATACTCCCGTCCTGCATTCCTTCTACCATTTTAGATAAATAAAAACCAACACAGTAAGGGATATTAACAAAGCTTCTCGGGTCTCGAATACACTTTAGGTAAAATAAATCATGTAAGGTCATTTTTTCCTTATTGTGACCTCTCTGTGTAATCTAGTTAGCCAAAAATCTATGAATTACACGAAGCTCGGCTTTGTTAATAAGTAAGTAGGAGTGTTTTCCTCCCAGTGTAAAAACATTATAGTTTGACATACGCCTCCAAACGGCATTCACATCAAAGTTCCTATCTACCCTTTCACCACGATAAATCAAACTCATACAATCGGGTAGTAGCAATTCACTAGGAATGTAAATCTGTAATGCCTTGGCCATGTCCATCATGGACATCCTGTACATCCTACCGCCAAGGATAAATCTAAGAAAACTTCTATCATCTAACCTATCTACATCTACATTTAACGCTATAGTACTCATCAACTCAACACACCATTCCTTATATACAGGTCTACGAATGGTGAAAAGACGTTCCCAATCTATAAAAGAAGAACTGCCATACCTTTGAATCAAATGCTGTCTAACACGGTCAGCTAGATGGACCGTTTCCAAAGGATTCCAATCAATTACCCTCGGCACCTCTACCTCTTTTGTTACCAATTTAAATTTATTACTTTGATATGCCGGGTAATCTCTCCATCGTCTATCGAATCTCAGATTAGGATGCAACGTGTGTTCAGGAATTGTTGGGTATTCTACAGGCGAATGCATCGGAAATACTATGAATTCATTAGGTAACTGTTGTGGATCATAATAAGGTACATGTTGATCAGGCTGATGTTGTTGTTCCTGTTGTGGTACTTGTTCAGGTTCTGGCTCGTATTGCATTTCGGGTTCTGGTTCTGGTGCTGGAGCAGGTCATCTAGATGATGATGATCTTGAACCTCCAGTATCGGCTCTCTGCAAAACACATTAAACACAAAATTTGTGCATCCAAATATGCATTAGTGTTAGCAAAATAACAACTTAAATTAACCACAATAACATGTTAAATCAAAATTAAACTTATACACATTTTCACATTTTTTACAATTCTATACTTTTTCAAATAAGCACATATGAAAATGTATACAAAGTTCATAAGCATTTAACTCAAATAACATGTCAAAATAGTCATTACTAATAATTAAACAAGTCTCAAATGACAATTATATCAAATTAATCAAGTTCATGAATTTTAGACTTAAAAAGTCCACTTTAATCTCTAAAAATCATGTTTAGGATCAATGTTTGGATCATTTAACTACCTAAACATGTTACACTACTTAATTTAGTAATAATTCATGACAAAAATCGGCCATAACCTGTTTATATCAAAAAGTCCCAAATTGCTCAAGAACACAAACCCTAGATTTCTAAAATTTTTGAAGTTTTTGGCTTCAAATCATGTTAAATAGCATCAATCTAGGTTATACATGCATAAAATACTAACAATTTAACACTAATTACACTAGAAATTAACAAAATTGCATTAGGTAAAATATTGGTAATTATCACAAAAACTAGAAAATTTATGAGTTTAGGGGTGTAATTTTTACCTTTTTGCTGAAGAATGCAAATCTAGGCATGATTAGAGCAAGAAAATTGACGAATTACGGTGAAAATTTTCGAATTTTAGAGAGTATTTTGGGGTATTTTCGTATGTATGTGTGAGTTTTGTGTGAAGAACAGCTCGCTGAGCTATTTGTTTCTGGCCTGGAATTTCTCCCCATGCAATCGCATGGCACCAAAGGCCAAACTCCATGCGATCGCATGGAGTCCCGGGTACAGTGTTTTTGGCTTTTTTTTTTATATAAAACCTTATAACTTTTTTAAAACATTTAATTAATTAAATTCTAAAAATTTTGTTTTCCTTTAGGAGCGAGGGTGTTTCGGATCGTTGTCCTAGTCTGTCCCTCGACAAAATTTTAAAATTTGTCAATTCAAAGCGCGGTTTTAAAAGTAAAGATTTTTGGGTTTTTTAAATATTTTTGGCATACTTTAATTCAATAAGATTAAAAATAATGATAATAAAAGTTCTCGTCCCTCCCTTGGGTAGAGCAATTTCGGTTCAACGACCTAGTCTTCAACTCACGACGAATTTTAAAAATCATATTTTTAACTTAGCGAAATAAATTAAATTTTGGTTTTTAAATTCACATCAAACTTAAATTTAAAATGCATAAAATTAAAAATTCATATTAAAAATTCACACCAAACTTAAATTATATTTTTGTTTTTATACATACAAACTTATATTAAAAATATTAATTTTTCAAATATTTACAATTTTAAATATATTGATTTAAAAAGTTTACAATATTATTTTAATATTAATTTTAAAAACAAAGTAAAAATAAAATTAAAAATCTTTTTGGTCTTTTATCCCACTTTAATCAATCAAATATTATCAAAAATATACGCCCCTCTTTTCGGTAAAGTAATTTCGGTTTTATAACCTAGTTTAACTCATGACGAATTTTTGATATATTTTGGGTTGATTGATTAAAGATATTTATACCTTAAGAATAAACGGTAAATTTCGCAGTGATGTAATAAATTTTTGTATGATATCAATAATTTCGGTCGCAAGACCTAATTTTATCGAATACCAATTTAATACTTTATAGCGAACAAATTAGCGTTTATTATCAAAAGGTTAAAAATAAAAATAAAAATAAAAATTGTACAAACTTACCTGTGAGATAGATTTCTTAGTGATATGCTCTAGCCCACTCATAAGATAGTCGGACTAATTGGTTTTCCATAACTACATAGGCGTAACCTCGAGCATTCAACGTTTTTTCTTCTAAACATATAAACGGTCCATCTCTGCATAAAGTAACGAACTCGGTATTGGAATATGTCTAATTCGTCGAGCATTTTCCTTCGTGTGACCATTTTCCGCATTTGTGACATCTTTCAAGGTGTCGTGCTCTTCTTTTCGCTGCGGATTTTGATTTTCCTTTACCAAATTGTAACTTATTATTTTCGCATCTGGATTCTTTTCTTACTCCGTCCAATTTACTTCTGATTAATGATACTATTTCACTTGAAAGGGTGTCATTATTACGTTTAGTGATCAAAGCATGTAGCATTAGACCATGGTTTAGTTCACAGGAAGTCTTCATTTCGTAAAACCTAAAAAAAATAAAAATTCAGAATGGGGGGAGAAGACTAGTTCTTTAGGGTCTGCTAGGGAAAGACCATTCGGGTTCTATTTTTGAGAACTACACGAAAACAGAAAATCTAACTCTAACAGAAATACATATTATCCTTTAAAGACTTGATTCTCCCCATACTTAGTTAGCTGTGGTGTCGAAATTGTGATTAACTTCGTTGTCAACTTCCATCGGACTATCTATGTAATGTTTAACTCTGTGACCATTAACCTTAAATTCAATCCCATTTGAATTTATTAATTCTACTGTTCCGTACGGGAAAACTCTTTTGACTATGAATGGTCCAGACCATCTTGATTTTAATTTTCCAGGAAATAGCTTGAATCGTGAATTGAAAAGAAGAACTCTGTCTCCTTCCTTAAATTCTTTTGAATTTCTGATTCTTTTATCATGCCATTTCTTCATTCTTTCTTTATAGATTAACGAATTTTCGTATGCTTCATGTCTCAATTCTTCTAATTCATTTAATTGACTTAACCGTAGACGTCCAGCTTCATGTAAATCAAGATTACATGTGTTCAAGGCCCAAAATGCTTTGTGTTCAATTTCTACAGGAAGATGACATGCTTTTCCGTAAACGAGTCTAAAAGGTGTGGTTCCAATTGGAGTTTTGTAGGCTGTTCTAAAAGCCCAGAGTGCATCCTCCAAATTTATGGACCATTCCTTCGGATTTGATCCTACGGTTTTCTCTAGAATACGTTTTAAAGCTCGGTTGGTATTTTCAACTTGTCCACTTGTCTGTGGATGATATGCGGTAGAGATTTTATGAGTTACTCCATATCTTTTAAGAACTTTCTCAAGTTGATTATTACAAAAATGAGTTCCCCGATCACTTATTAAAGCTTTTGGTGTTCCAAACCTTGCAAAAAGACGTTTTAAAAAGTTGACTACAACTCGTGCATTGTTATTTAGGAGAGCTTGTGCTTCCACCCATTTAGATACATAATCAATGGCTACGAGAATGTAGAGATTATTATGAGATTTTGGAAATGGACCCATAAAGTCAATACCCCAAATGTCAAATACTTCACATACTTGAATGACATTTTGTGGCATTTCATCACGTTGACTTATTTTTCCGGCCCTTTGACATGCATCACAGGATTTGCAAAGAAGGTGTGCGTCTTTGAAAATTGTAGGCCAATAGAATCCAGCATCGTAAACTTTTCTTGCTGTTAGTTGAAGCTCATAATGCCCTCCTGTTGGTCCTGTGTGACAATGGTTTAAAATTTTACTTGCTTCATCTCCGAATACACATCAGCGTATTATTCTATCTGGACAACTTTTAAACAAATGTGGATCTTCCCAGAAATAGTGTTTTATATCACTAAAGAATTTCTTTCGTTTTTGGTACGATAATCCTTTTTCAAGGAATCCACATACTAAGTAGTTTGCATAGTCTGCAAACCATGGAATTTCATTATAATCTATCTTCAATAGATATTCATCAGGAAAGTTGTCTTGTATGGCCGATTCATTTAGAACTTCTAATTCAGGATTTTCAAGACGAGAAAGATGATCAGCGGCGAGATTTTCAGCTCCTCTTTTATCTCGGATTTCAATATCAAACTCTTGTAAGAGTAAGATCCAACGAATTATTCGTGGTTTGGCATCTTGTTTTGAAAATAGGTATCTAAGAGCAGAATGGTCGGTATAGACCACCGTTTTAGCTAGAACGAGATATGATCGAAATTTGTCAAAAGCAAAGACAATAGCAAGGAGTTCTTTTTCAGTAGTTGTGTAATTTGTTTGTGCTCCTTGTAACGTCTTACTAGCATAATAAATAGGTTGAAATCGTTTTTCAATCCTTTGTCCTAAAACGGCTCCCATTGCAAAATCACTTGCATCGCACATTAGTTCAAACGGTAGATTCCAATTTGGTGTTATCATGATCGGCGCATTAGTGAGTTTTTCTTTAAGTATATTAAAAGATTTGATGCATTCATCTGAAAAGATGAATGGAACATCCTTTTCTAGGAGTTTATTCATAGGAGTGGCAATTTTAGAAAAATCTTTTATGAAACGTCGGTAAAAACCGGCATGCCCTAGAAAACTCCTAACTCCTCTAACATTGGTGGGATGTGGAAGTTTAGCAATTACATCTACTTTAGCTCTATCCACTTCAATTCCTTCCTTTGAAATTTAATGTCCAAGAACGATGCCTTCTTTAACCATGAAATGGCATTTCTTCCAATTAAGAACTAAATTTGATTGTTCACATCTAATAAGAATTCGTTCAAGATTAACTAAACATGATTCAAAAGTATCACCGAAGACTGAAAAGTCATCCATGAAAACTTCCATGCATTCTTCTATCATGTCGTGAAAAATCGCCATCATGCACCTTTGAAAGGTTGCAGGGGCGTTGCAAAGTCCAAATGGCATGCGTTTGTAAGCAAAAGTACCATAAGGGCACGTGAACGTGATTTTTTCTTGGTCCTCGGGTGCTATTGGAATTTGAAAATATCCAGAAAAACCATCAAGGAAACAATAGTAACTATTTTCGGCTAATCTTTCCAACATTTGATCAATAAAAGGTAAGGGATAGTGATCTTTTCTGGTGGCGTCATTTAATTTTCTATAATCAATACAAACACGCCATCCTGTTATAGTCCTAGTAGGAATAAGCTCATTTTTCTCATTTGTGATGACAGTCATGCCACCCTTCTTAGGCACGCATTGAACTGGGCTTACTCATGGACTATCAGAAATTGGATAAATTAAACTTGCATCTAGCAGTTTAATAATTTCTTTCTTAACAACATCTTGCATATTAGGATTTAGTCTTCGTTGGCATTGCACATACGTTTTATGACCTTCTTCCATAAGGATTTTATGTGTGCAATACGAAGGACTTATTCCTTTAATATCATGAATCTTCCATGCAATAGCTGGTTTATGAGCTTTTAGCACAGAAATGAGTTTAGATTTTTCATTTTCAGTAAGAGAAGATGATATTATTACAGGTAATTCAGATTCACCATGTAAATAAGCGTATTCCAAATGGTTTGGAAGTGGCTTTAACTCTAATGTCGGTGGTTCTTCTATCGATGATTTATATCGATATCTGTCTTCTTCTTTTAGCATTTGAATTTCTTCTGTTGTTGGTTCATATCCATTAGCCATAAGTGTAGCTAACATTTCAGTTTCATCAATTGGTTCAGTTCCTTCTCCTAAAGAACATTCTCCTGTTCCTTGTAATTCTGGAAATTCTTCTAACAATTCTGCATGTGATTCTATAGTTTGAATATAATAACATGTATCATCTGCAGATTGTGGTTGTTGCATTGCTCTATCAACTGAAAAGGTAACACTCTCATCCTCTATACTTAGGGTTAGTTTCTTACCAAACACGTCTATCATTGCTTTAGCCGTGTTTAAAAATGGTCTTCCTAATATGAGAGGAACTTGAGAATCTTCTTCCATGTCCAGAACAATAAAATCTACTGGAAATACTAAAGTACCAACTTTAACTAGCATGTTTTCCATTATCCCTCTAGGATATTTTATTGATCGATCGGCTAGTTGTATACTTATTCTTGTTAGTTTCAATTCTCCAAGGTCTAGTTTAGCGTATAGTGAATACGGCATTAAATTTATACTAGCACCTAAGTCTGCCAATGCTTCTATTGAACTAAGACTACCCAGAAAACATGGAATTGTGAAACTTCCTGGATCAGATAATTTTTCTGGTATCTTATTCAACAGCACTGTTGAACAATTAGCATTCATAGTAACAGCTGAGAGTTCTTCCATTTTCTTTCTATTCGAGATTAGATCTTTCAGAAATTTAGCATATCTAGGCATTCCTGAAATTACATCAATGAAAGGAAGATTTACATTTATCTATTTAAACATATCCAAGAATTTGGATTGCTCGGCTTCAAGTCTCTCATTTCTCATTTTACTCGGGTAAGGAAGTGGTGGTTGGTATGGTTTAACATAAGGTTTAGCCTTAACTATGTTATCTTCATTAACCTTTTCAACTACCGGTTCTTTTTCCTTATCTTGTTCAGGTTGTGGTTCTTGTGGAGTAGGAATAGCTTCATCAGAAATTACAGGTATTTCAGGTGGTTTAAGTGTAATACCACTTCTTGTGGTAATGGCTTTAGCTGTTTCATTCCGGGGGTTAGCATTTGTATCACTAGGTAGACTTCCCGGTTTTCTTTCACCTATCAACCTTGCTAGGTTACTTACTTCTTATTCCAAATTTTGAATAGAAGCTTGTTGATTTCTAAATGCTTGAGCATTTTGTTCATTGGTTTGTTTCTGAGATGTGAAAAACTGTGTTTGAGATTCAACTAGCTTTGTCATCATATCTTCTAAATTTGGCTTTTTATCATCGATTTGTGGTGGTTTGTTTTGAAAATTAGGTCTTTGCTGATTGTAAGTATTATTGGATACTTGTTGATTGCTAGGTCCTTATTGGTTGTTGTATGGGATATTTCGGTTATAATTCTGGTTTTGATTATAGATTGGTCTTGGCGGTTGATAATTATTCTGATAATTATTTCCAGGCCTTTGGTTTATGTATGAAACATTCTCTCTTTGTTCCATTGTTAGTTCAATACAAAGACAATCTTTTGTCAAATGTGGTCCTCCACACTGCTCACAACTAATTCGTATTGAGTGAATATCTTTAGTCATCTTTTCCATTCGTCTCTCGACAGCATCTATTTTTGCAGAAATGGAATCTAAGTCATGGCTAGAATCGGCTCTAGCTGATTTAGATGATCTAACGATATCTTTTTCTTGGTGCCATTCATGTGAGTGGGAAGAAGTGTTATCAATAATTTTGTAAGCATCAGTTTCGGTTTTCTTCATAATAGAACCACCAGCTGCTATATCTATGTCTTTCCTTGTAGTGATGTCGCATCCTTGGTAGAATATTTGTACTATTTGACAGGTGTCTAAACCATGTTGCGGACATCCTCTCAATAACTTTCCAAATCTGGTCCATGCCTCATATAGAGTTTCATTTGATTTCTGTGTGAACGTAACAATTTCTCCTTGAAGTCTTACGGCTTTAGATGCCGGAAAGAATTATTTAAGAAAATTTTCAACTAAAACGTCCCATGTATCAATCGCCCCTTCAGGTAACGATTCTAACCAATCTTTGGCTTCTCCCTTTAAAGTCCAGGGAAATAACATGAGATATATCTGTTCATCCTCAACTTCTCGGATTTTAAATAGTGTGCAGATCCTATTAAAGGTACGAAGATGTTCATTTGGATCTTCCTTCGGCGCACCACTAAATTGGCATTGATTAGTTACCATGTGTAAAATTTGTCCTTTGATTTCATAATCTGGCGCACTAATGTCTGGTTGAGTAATTGTGTGACCTTGACCAGTGCGTTTAGCTCTCATTCGATCTTCCATACTTAGAGGTTCCAGATTCTCCATGATTGAATTTGTTGAATCTGAATCACTAGAGGATTCTGATTTAATGGTTGGTTCCTCAACAATCTCTGTTTGAATGATTGGTGGTTCCGGAGGAAAGATTAATGGTTCAGGATCTATGAATTGTCCCTGAATATTCTCCGGATTCTCAATTGTGAGGTCGGGTTCAAAAAATGGATTATCTGAAATTTGAATTGGAGTACTTGGTCGACTGGATGACGATTCTAAAGAAAAATCAACGACGACAATATTTGCTAGATGTCTTGATCGAGTTACAGGTGGTGAACGTACAAAAGGTGGTGAACGTTTTGCTCGGTGCATTCACTGAATATCCTATTAGTTTTTAAAAAGAAAGAAAAATTATATAAGTTATCCAATTAATAGACTTTTCTGATTTTGCCCACGTTTCGAATAGCCAAAAGATGCAGCAGAGGGGCAGGATTCGTTTGGTCTCAATATAATTGAGTACTGTTTGGCTCCAATAACCCGGTCCACGTACAAATCCAACTATTACTATCAATTTAACCGCTTAAAATAAATTTTCGTAAATTAAAGAAATTTAGAGAAGAAGTAGAAAATAAAATCTAAGTCCTAAAACTAGAATAGCAAGAAATAAGAAAGAAAAAGAGCGCGTCGAAAAATAAAAGGTCGAAAAATAATAGGCGTCGAAAAATAAAAATAAGAAAGTAGCGCGTCGAAACTTAAAAAGGAACTAAAAACTAAGAATTAAAAGTTGCGTATAAAAATATTAAAGCTTAAAAGAAATACTATATCCCAAATGGCAATAACTTAAAAAGGTACTAAAACTTAAAAAGGCGTCGCAAAATTCTAAAGTACCTAAATCTTAGTCTAAAGAAAAAGCACTTAAGGGATTTTACGGCAAATCTTAAAAATCTAGAAGTAAAAATAACTATGGTAAAAACTATGTCTTAAAACTAAATACGAGCGAAAAATACAAAAATTACGCTAAAATAATTAAAAAGAGACAAAATATAAAAATATACTTAAAGTTGTAAAAAGTACAATTTTTTTATAAAAATATTATTTTTATATTATTTATTTTATAAAACTATTAATTTTATAATTTATTTAAACTAATTAAACTAAATATATAAATTAAATCTAAAAACTAAACTAAATAATAAATAATTAAAAACCTAATTAGGGTTTAAATAATAATAATAAATAATACACCGTAATTAATGCTGATTAGGGTTGACTGTTGGCGTGTCAGACACACTCATGCGATCGCATGAGTTCTAAGTTACCCAGCCATGCGATCGCATGGGCT